>NC_028351.1:5120277-5124270 GCF_000741045.1 Vigna radiata var. radiata | reverse complement strand
AAAAGTTTTAGTTTGGCTTCTGAACTAATGATTTAGAAATGGTTTACAATAAAATCACCCCAATAGCATAATAAAGAGAACTGCTACCTATTTGAAGCAAAGTCTTCATTGGCTTTTACTGAAAGGCCAGCCTCCATATGCTGAGAATCATAGCAAAATTAGTAGCAATGTTTTTTTGTTTCAGAATCATAATCACCATGAATATAGTGTATATCTGTATGATGAACTATGTAATTCAGATAGAAACTTACTTGATTTTTTGGTATTGAACTTATATAGTGATCTTCATCCTTGAAACTTTGGGGTTTTCTCTTAGAACCATGTGCTGGTAAAACTCAAGTAAACAGAATCAGAAACTAATCATCATATTTTTCTGACTTAACTCGTCTAGTCTTCTTTCACTAAAATCCTAATAAAGCGTGTCCAAGTAAAAGTAAACCTTGAATTTTTCTACCAATTTTAACCGACAAATTCTTACACGGGGAAGGTATTTTCTGGATGCAACATGGAAAGAAAATTGCATATCAAACGATAGCCAAGCAGACAGATTCCACAATATCCTATAAATTCATACAAATATATAGTATACTTGAAAGAACGTAGTGATACAACCACCACAGAATATATAGTATATATCAGTACTAGTAGCCAACTACTTTGTTCCAGAGGCATAAGGCAGTACATAAAACAAGGGGGAAATACATCATGATGAAGATTATTTACTTTAAAAGTTGAAAATACAATGACCAAACTCAAGAATATTCAATGGCAATATAAATGAAATAAAACCTTTTCTTCCTTTCTCCGTGGAAGGATTGAGTACTGATTCGATTTCCTCCTGCAAGTAACATATACATATCCCAAGAAATGGATACGTGAAAAAGAAAATCCAAAATAAAATTAACTATTATTGATTCCAATCAGTCAGCAGAATACTGGAGGTTATTTAAAGAAAAAGGAGGTTGAATTGTCCCAATCCAAATTTCAGCAGTAGCCAAATACCTTTTCCATACTATCCTTAGATTGCTGTTGTTCGTGGACCAAATTTATAATATTCTCATGAATGGCTCTTTTCCTTTTCATCACATCACCCCATTGCCCGAAAGGGCCCTGCAATTATTGAGCATGACGTTTAATGTATAGGAAAAGTACAAAGATAACAATGTAGACAAGCACATCATAACTAATTTCAAGGGGGATATTTTGGTCGCATGGACCATAAACTTTAACATGATATATAACAAAGCATAAATGAAACACCGACAAGGACATTCAATATATAACCCAATCATGAATACAAATACCCAAATCTAAAAAATAAATAAGAATGTGCTTGGAAATTGGCAAACAAAGTAAAACAATAAGAATGTGATAGGAGAATGGGAGATTTACTTCAAAAGATAAATGCTGAACTAATGACTATGACATGAATTATATTGAAATGGGAAATGTTATGTCGTACAAGAGAAGCGTTGATTTTAATCCCTGGAAGAGGGGGAGCAACAACAATGTTACTCTACATACCAAATCCAACAATAAAATTATGGAATTGGACCAGAAAATGGAATTCTACACTGGACATAATGTGGACAATGTATTTAAAGAATAAATTCACCTGTTGATGCTTTGATTTAGCTGCTTCGCCTTCGGCTTCCAAAATGGTTTGTTTTGGCCTGAAATTGAATTATTAAAGCAATGAAACTGTAGAATCTACAGAAAGAATACGAGTAGAAAGGATACCTGCANGACATAATCTTACACTCACCTAAACTTCTTCAAATGCTCAGAAAATGCAAGNGCNGTTAACTCCCCCGTTTCTAACACCTTCATGAACATTGGATGCAGCCCTTCCCGAGGCAAATCCTTTACTCTTCTGATGGACTCCTTAGCAGGTAAGGGTTTTGTTTTTGAATATAAACGAAATGCATTTTTACAGGTCCTCTACAATAATTCCAGTTCTGCAGAAGTATCCATAACTTCCCTGACTCTGTCTGAAAAAAGGTCAATGACTTTTTGTGGGAAACGACCATAAATGGTTTCTCTATTTGCCATTGCCTGGTCACATCTAGACATTACACCATCCATATCCTGCAAGAGCTCTTCTTCAGTGGGAGCAGGTTTGATGGGTTTTGAAAGAAACAAATNAAGATCCAAGAGGTAGGCCATATCCTCAGGAGTCACAAAAGAATATGCGGTACCAGTCCGACCAGCCCTTGCAGCCCTTCCAACTCGATGGACAAATATTTTAGGCTTNGGNGGGAAGTCCCAATTGATAACATTATCAAGCAATGGAATGTCGATGCCANNAGCNGCAACGTCGGTGACAATCAACAACATGGTCTTCCTAGACCTAAACCTGGATACATGGATTTTTCGAGCATCCTGATCCATGTCACCATAACACACAGACGACTCAATACCCTCTTGGCGAAACAAGACATTGAGAAACTCTACATGATGTTTGGTGGACACAAAATTCAATGTCTGCTCATCAGAACCAATATGTTCCCTGATCAAGTACAGCAGGGCGGGGTACTTCTCCTCCTGTCTCAAGGTGAAGAAGGCGAGCTTCAAGTCAGGGCTGATCTTAGTCTCTAGGCCGAGGCGAACAAGCTGAGGGTCTCTCAGACCAGCCTTTGCAAATTCTGCAAGAGCACTGGGTAATGTGGCACTGAAAAGCAAGGTCTGGCGATTCTCCCCGAGCTGAGGAAGAATCTTATGCAACTGCTCGGCAAAACCCATGCCAAACAAACAATCGGCCTCGTCGAAAACAACGTACTCGATGCTGTGCAAGGACATGTCATCAACTTCAGACAAATGATGCATGAGTCTACCAGGAGTGGCAATTATAATGTCAGGACTCTGAGCCAATTCCTCAAACTGACTCTCCATGCTATCGCCGCCAACCAACAAACTGATACGTAGGTCTGGAAACGAAACCAAAACCAAAGTCAAAATCAAAATCGATCCAAAAAGTTGCATCAAACAAAAAGGAAAGCGAACCTGTGAAGTGGGCAAGCTCTTTGGTGAACTTGAAAGTCTGAAGGGCGAGGTCCCTAGTGGGAGACAGAATCAGGGCTCTAACTCCAGACTGAGGGATGTGCTGGTTGAGGCGCTGAATCATGGGAACGAGAAACGCAGCCATTTTCCAGGAGCCGGTGCGAGCCATGGCAACGACGTCCGAGCCAGAGAGGATGAGGGGCATGGTCTTGCGCTGAATGGGGGTGGGAACTTTGTACCCTTTGCGCTTGATTCCCTTGAACACATTGGGACTCAGACCCAGTGACTCGAAGCCCCCAGATTTTGGTTCTTCTTCATCGCCGCCCTTCCTTCGCCTCCCATCTTTCGCCGTCCGAACACCACACTCTTTCCGTCCTCTCCTCTTCCTTCCAAGAATTAGGGTTTTATTCACTTCTATATAATTTCTTCATAATTGTTCCATGATACCAATGTAAAATAATTTTACCATAGTGTAGAATTATTTCTAACTAACACATAAAATCACTTAAGAAATGCACCAACCAAGAGAGGAAGAAACACAACTTGTTGAGAGAGAATGACAACACAATTGAAAAGAGGTGAGAAAGGAACATCACAACATATCAGAGGCAGATAACATTTAAGAAAGAAGGCTTACTTTATGTTAATATCAATAAGACAATTACATCCACAGCATCATATTTACCAACAAATTGAGCTGTCAAAAAGGAAGTAAAGCCAGAATGTCAAAATTTACAGCTAGTTAATTTGAGACATTGACAGTTTATACATTTAAACATAAAAATAATAAGTCAGCAACTATACATTCACAAAATATAACTCCGTTTCCCCATCCCCAATCTTCCACTTTGAAAAACTAAATAAGTCAACATAAAGGAATTCAATAGAGGTGACACTTCAACGCACATCATGCAGAGAAACCTTTAAACTTAAGCAATTCATAGTCTGCGGAGTCCACCCTCCAATCCAAAAACTACGTTGGGCAACCTATTT
>NC_028351.1:5117128-5119637 GCF_000741045.1 Vigna radiata var. radiata | reverse complement strand
CCAAGTGCTTATTATGACTAGCTGATATATAATAAGTGATTAATTAAGTTATTTGTCCAAGTTTGCCTTTAGTAACAGACATAGCTATTCAGCTTTATAGAGTACAACCTATGATCAGAAAACAATAATCATACTAACAAAGCTACAAAAAGGAAAAAAAGGTAAATGATAGGTCACAACTATTAAATTTCTATTAGAGATCGTAAATGCAATTAAGAGTGTTTTTTACAACTATATTTCCTTCCTGTAAGACTTAAATATAGCAAAAGACATCAGGCATACTAGATTGAGTTGAAATAAGTTCTTTCTCTCTCTCTTCCTCTTCCCTTTCTTTGTTTTCAAAAGCTATCAAGAAGAAAAGAGATTAAGATGTCCAGGTCAGTCAGTATGTGGTCTATTCTGTTAATACGTACTTGTATGACTTTACAGTTTATACTTAATCTTCACTCAATCTGTTTTTCAATTAAGTAGCACAAAATGGTTATGGCAGGGTGAGGCCAAAATAACATGTAGCTCATTGATAACGGTGTCATGTACTGCTGGCCAGATATCACCACCGGTTAACAGTAATTAACCAAAGCTAGTGATATTAATTACATATACTGGATCAGAGGGACAGCTAAAAAATATTGAGATCTTATTTAGGGGCTGTCTTCACAAATATAAAAGACAGGTGCAGTAGTCTTTGGTTCCAAAAAGACTTCTTAAAGGACAAAACAGAAAAGCCTTCGTCAGTGAACAACCCACCTGGAGTTGTTGCCCTTCTTTTGTTACGTCACCTTATGTGATTCAGCTTTCCCCTCCGCTACATTTCACCCTCAATAAATACTTTTGTTCCAGTTGGTTAGATTGCAGCTTCATATATTCTATTGTAATACCAACCCCAGGTTGTGCGGCATCTCAATTATGAAATCCTTCTCTTTTCATTCTCTATTTCAGCAAAACCTCGTTTTAGGTGTAGTTTGCTTCCATCATTATTTTAATGTTAAGTTCAACTAAACATGTTTTGGATCATTCACTCTTTCCCTGTTGTTTATCTCTCCAGTACTTACCACCAACGCATCACCTCTAACCTCGCAACAAAAGTTCATAAACAAAGCCCAAAAACAAGATCACAAATGTCCTGTTATAGAGATCCCAACACCATATTATGTTATTGACATGCATATATATACCCTCTTTTTATACCCTATAAACTCATGTAATCACATATTTATAGGAACAACCTAAACCAATAAACGCACAATAAAGGTGCAATTACAACTACCACTGGATAACCAAATCATATTACAGTAAATCTCAGAACCCTAACCAATACCAATTTCAAACACAAAATATGCATCAAAATAAACAAATGTCTTACAATTTTATAATGTACGATTTTAAAAATCTCACCTTTAGGACAATCACAAAACCTTCTTTGACCTTCACAGGATAAGCATTAGCGCCTCCACGTTCGACTTCCTTACCAGCAGGTTTAAGCTTCTCAAATTTCTAGTTGAAGATTCGTACTTCACATACCGCAACTCGGATTTGGGGGTTTTCCAAAGCTTTGAGAAATTCCACTCAGTTTACTCAATGGGAAAGAAAGACGGAGAAGAAGAGGAACAAATTTTAGGGCTTCAGTATGAGAAAGTGGGGAAGTGTGTTGTGGCAAAATCGGTTTTAGGGTTTCGTTTTGTGTGAGAAATAGAGAGGAAAGGTCGATTCGAGGATAACAGATTGGTTGAATTAATATTATTATTTTATGATTATAAAATATAATAATAAAAATAAATAGATTTAATAATTTTACTATAGATACTTTATATTTATTTAATTTTTAAATAAAAGAATGGTTAACTTAAAAAATACAAATAATCATTTTAATTTTACTACATAGTCTATTTGGGGTAGTGTCTATATGGAATAGTGTCTATTTGGGGTAGTGTCTATATGGAATAGTGTCTATCTAGGGAAGTGTCTATCTGGGGTAATATCAATATGGAGAAGTGTCTATCTGGAGTAGTGTCTATCTGGAGTAGTGTCTATCTCGGAAGGTAGTGCCTATCTGCGATAGTGTCTATCTAGGATAGTATCTATCTGGGTTAGTCTATCTGGGTTAGTGTCTATCTGGGGTAATGTCTATCTAAAACTAGTGTCTATCTGGGATAGTGTCTATCTGGGGTAGAATCTATCTGGGATAGAGCCTATGTGGGGAAGAGCCTATCTGGGTAGAGTCTATATCCCAGATAGACTCTATCCCAGATAGACTCTATCCCAGATAGACTCTATCCCAGATAGACTCTATCCCAGATAGACTCTATCCCAGATAGACTCTATCCCAGATAAACTATACCCAGATAGACTCTACCCAGATAAACTATACCCAGATAGGCTCTATCCCACATAGGCTCTACCCCAGATAGGAACTACCCAGATAGGAACTACCCCAGATAGGAACTACCCCAGATAGACTTTATCCCATATAGGCTCTACCCCAGATAGGAACTACCCCAGATAGGAACTA
>NC_028351.1:5108197-5115953 GCF_000741045.1 Vigna radiata var. radiata | reverse complement strand
GACACTACCCCAGATAGGCTCTACCCCAGATAGGCTCTACCCAGATAGACACTACCCCAGATAGGCTCTACCCCAGATAGGCTCTACCCAGATAGGAACTACCCCAGATATACACTACCCCAGATATACACTACCTCAAATATACACTATCCCAGATAGACTCTACCCCAGATAGACTCTACCCCACATAGACTCTACCCCACATAGGATCTATCCCAGACAAGCTCCCAGACAGGCTCCCAGACAGGCTCTACCCAAGATAGGCTCTACCCCAGATAGGCTCTACCCCAGATAGGCTCTACCCCAGATAGGAATTACCCCATATAGGAACTACCCCAGATAGGAACTACCCCAGATAGGAACTACCCCATATAGGAACTACCCCAGATAGACACTACCCCAGATAGGCACTACCCCAGATAGGCACTACCCCAGATAGGCACTACCCCAGATAGGCACTACCCCAGATAGGCACTACCCAAGATAGGCACTATCCCAGATAGGCACTACCCAAGATAGGCTCTACCCCAGATAGGCACTACCCCAGATAGGCACTACCCCAGATAGGCACTACCCCAGATAGGCACTACCCCAGATAGGCACTACCCCAGATAGGCTCTACCCCAAATAGGCTCTACCCCAGATAGGAACTATCCCAGATAGAAACTATCGCAGATAGGCTCTTCCCCAGCAGATAAGAACTACCCCAGATAGGAACTACCCCAGATAGAGACTACCCCAGATAGAAACTACCCAGATAGAGACTACCCCAGATAGACACTACCATGATAGGCTCTACCCCAGATAGGCTCTACCCCAGATAGGCTCTACCCCAGATAGGAACTATCCCAGATAGGCACTATCCCAGATAGGCACTACCCCAGATAGGCACTACCCCAGATAGGCACTACCCCAGATAGGCACTACCGCAAATAGACACTACCCCAGATAGGCTCTACCCCAGATAGGCTCTACCCCAGATAGGCTCTACCCCAGATAGGCTCTACCCCAGATAGGCTCTACCCCAGATAGCCTCTACCCCAGATAGGCTCTACCCAAGATAGGCTCTACCCCTGACAGATAGACACTACCCCAGATAGACACTACCCCAGATAGACACTACCCCAAATAGACACTACCCCAGATAGGTAATGGTATTTAGGAACTAAAACACAAGCAGAGAATTGGACTAAACAGACAGAGGTTTGATAAAATGGAATTCTGTATTGAAAGCAGAATGCAGAAACGTTATATCAGAAGAAGAAAAACAGTTACTGATAAAACAGTAACTTTAACCAACATAAAGNAAAACTGTAACTAAGAATACAGTTATTTGAATTACAAAATGCACCCTAATACTTCCCCTTAATTCAAATCACTTAAAGGGAAACAACTCCAACTCCTTCGTTCAAAAAATCAAATCTGCATCCAGTCAATGCTTTGGTGAATAAATCACCCAGCTGCTCTTCAGTTCGACAATAAGTCACTTCAACCTTCCCTTTATTCACCATGTCCCTCAAGTAATGGAACTTGACCTCTATATGCTTACTCCTCCCGTGACTTATGGGATTTTTTGCCAGATTAATTACAGACGTATTGTCCATCATCAACTTCACTGAACTTTCATTTGTAATCTTTGATGCATTCAGCAATTCCTTTAACCAAGTGCCTTGGCAAGCTGCATAACAAGCTGCAATGTATTCAGCTTCACAGCTTGATAATGCCACAACAGAATGTTTCTTTGAACACCATGAAATTGGTGCTTTGTTCACAAAGAAAATGTAGCCCGATGTGCTTCTTCGTTCTACAACATCTCCAAAATCTGAATCACAATAACCTGTCAACTTTAGTTCGCTTGCTTTTGCACCATATGGAAACAGAATTCCCACCTCTGTCGTGCCTTTAATATATCTCAATTCTCTTTGCTGCAACCAGGTGACTTCTTCTAGGTTGATGCATAAATCTGTTGATTAATCCAACGCTGAATGCCAATTCTGGTCGACTGTTGCATAGGTATCGTAATGAGCCTACAATCTGCTTATACACAATCTCATCCACCTTTTCTTCTGTTTCATCTGCACTCAGCTTAATGTTTGCTTCTAATGGACTCTTGGCCGTGTTGCATTGACTCATATTGAACCTTTCAAGCAACTCTCTTGTGTACTTCCGCTGGTGCATTACAATCCCCATATCAGTTTGAGTGAATTCCATGCCCAAAAAATAGTTGAGCTCTCCCATGTCAGTCATCTCAAACTCAGACTTCATCCACTCCTTAAACTCTTCTATATGCTGCAAATTGGAACCAGTTACCAGTAGATCATCTACATAGAGACAGATGATCAAAATATCTCCACTTTGTTTTGCTTTCACATATACACCGTATTCAACTTTGCATCTCTCAAAACCACAACTGATCAGTGATGAATCAATATGTTTGTTCCATGCTCTGGGTGCCTGCCTTAAGCCATACAGAGCCTTTTGCAGCCTATACACCTTGTTATCCTTATCTCTTTCTTTGAATCCAGGCGGTTGATGCACATAAACTTCCTCTTCTAGCAAACCATGCAGAAATGCAGCTTTAACATCTAAATGAAACATCTTCCACCTCCTTGCACATGCGACAGTAACCACCAAACGTATGCTTTCTAATCTCGCCACTGGAGCAAAGACTTCATCAAAATCAACCCCTTTTGTTTGTAGAAATCCTCTGGCAACGAGTCTGGCTTTATGCTTGGATATGGTGCCATCTGAATTGCATTTTTTCTTGAAAACCCACTTTAAACTGATGCACCGTTTGCCAGGTGGAAGATTTACTAACCTCCACGTATTGTTTTTCTCAATGGATGCAAGTTCTTCTAACATTGCATTTCTCCAAACTGGCTGCTTCAGAGCTTCATCCAAATCAACTGGCTCTGTCCGAGCCATGAGTGCCATGTGTATCAGCTCACCATCTCCATCAATTCCATCATCTGTATATATCTCATACTCAGAAAACCTTGAAGGTCGCATAACCTGTCTTCTAGGTCTTCGAGAAGCTGCATTCAAATCACCGTTTCCCCCAGTGATCGTAACTGGATCATCTTCAGCGTTTGAATCTTCTGACAATCCATGCAATGGTGTCTTCGTCATTCCTGAGCGCATGTGATCCCAATCCCAGCACTCATCCTCCAAAAACACAACATCCCTACTCAATACCATTCTCTTCTTTATAGGATCATACAGTTTGTATGTGCCTGTGTTGTGATAACCCATAAGCACCATTGGCTCACCTTTATCATCTAATTTGCACCGTTTCTGCGCTACTACGTGTGAGTACACAAACGAGCCAAATACACGCAGATGACCAACAGCTGGCTTCACTCCGGACCATATCTCCAAAGGCACCACTCCTTCAATGCTTTTCGTTGGACATCTGTTTAGTAAATATACAAATGTCAATACTGCCTCTCCCAAAAAACTTCGTGACAGATTCTTCTCTTTCATCAAGCAGCGCACCATGTTCATCACTGTTCGATTCCTCCTTTCAACTAAACCGTTGTGCTGAGGGGTATATGGTGCCACAACCTCATGCTTGATCCCTTCATCGATTCAAACAACTGTGAGGTATACTCTCCACCCCCATCAGTTTTAAGAATCTTGAGCACCTTGCCACTCTCCTTTTCTACTTCAGCCTTGAATTTCTTGAACACATTTAACACCTCACTCTTAGTTTTGATTAGATAAACCCACATCATTCTACTGTGTTCATCCACAAATGACAGAAAATATCTGTTACCTCCCAAGGATTCCTCCTCAATTGGTCCGCAAACGTCTGAATGTACCACCTCCAAGCAATCCTTTGATCTCTTCTTCACACAAGATTTGAACGCCTTTCTGGTTTACTTGCCTGTTAAGCATGATTCACAAATCTTCTCTGGCACCGAGATATTTGGAATCCCAGTTACCATGCCTTTTTCTCTTAATCTTTGCAAATCTTTGAAGTTAAGATGACCAAGACGCAGGTGCCATAACCAGCTCTCGCCTTCTCCAACAGCTGACAAACAATGCAGTGTTTCTATTGCATCCATAGCCACTTGAAATGTTCTGTTATCCGAGATTTCACTCCTCAGTATCAATCTATCATGATCATTATACAATTCCATCTTCCCTTTCTTTCCCATGATTACAGTGAATCCCTTCATAACTAACTGTCCAACACTAATCAGATTGCATTTAAACTCTGGCACAAACAATACATTTGAAATTACTGCTTGTGAACCGTTGTTGCGTCTGATGATTATATCACCCATGCCTTCAACCACCAGCGTTCTGTTATCTGCAAATCTGACTTTACTTTTCTTAGTGGCATCAAAATTAACCAGCCATTCCCTCTTATGCGTCATGTGGTTTGAACAACCAGAATCAAAGTACCAATTCTTGGTTAGTGGCTCCAAACTATCTGTGGTTGTCATCACCATCAATGTAATAGGTTCAGCATCGGATTCTTCTTGAGCAAGGTGTGCCTCCTTGCTTTGAAATCCCTTCTTCTGCTTTCCTTTACCAGAGTAGCATTCGGACGCAAAGTGGCCCATTTTATGACAATTAAAGCACTCGATGTGCCTCTTATCTTTCTTCATTCGCTGTTGATCTCCCTTTGCTGAATCACTCTTCTCTTCTTTTTCCTCTATAGTGGAATTATCCTTTCTCCATTTTCCTTTTCCAGCCTTTCCTTTCCACTTCTTGAAGCTTTTCTTTTCGTTACCTTTGAAATGATGAACCTTCAAAGCTTGTTCATCAATCTTAACAGGGTTTCTTTCACGCATTCTTAATTCATGAGCCTCAAGTGAACTTTGAAGCTCTTCCACCTTGAGTTTGTTGAGATCCCTTAACTCCTCAATGGCCACTACGATGTGGTCAAACTTCTGCGGCAACAAACGCATAATCTTTTCAATCAGCATTAGATCTGAGATAGTTTCTCCCCAGCCTTTCATTTGGTTGACAACAGACAGATTTTGTTAAAGAATTCTCCCACATTATCAGCATCTTCCATAACCATATGTTCATATTGTCTTCTCAAAGACTAAAGTTTCACTTTCTTTACCTTCTCTCCGCCTGCATGACACCTGACCAGAATGTTCCATGCCTCCTTTGCTGTTGAAGCATTCTGGATCTTCTCAAAGTGCACATCATCGACGCACTGATGGATGATGAAGAGAGCTTTATCATCCTTTCGTCTAATCTCCTCCTTCTGTTCCTTCGTACCACCAAGATCGGACACGCCTCCGATTTCCTCCACAATTGCGCTGACACCCTGATACCGGAGCAACACCTTCATCTGTGCACACCATCTGTTCCAATTTTTTTCTGTTAAGAGTGGAAAATGTGCAACTGGTATATCAGCCATAACAATCTTTGTGAACGAATCTTGATCAAAAATCACCTTTCTTTGATCACCGTCAATCGAAACTGCAACCCCACACTCTAGGCACCGCAAAGATTGACTCGCGAAGACTGACTCGTCACTCCACTCCCAGATCACTATTAACCTTGCTCTGGATACCACTAATGGTATTTAGGAACTAAAACACAAGCAGAGAATTGGACTAAACAGAGAGAGAGGTTTGATAAAATGGAATTCTGTATTGAAAGCAGAATGCAGAAACGTTATATCAGAAGAAGAAAAACAGTTACTGATAAAACAGTAACTTTAACCAACATAAAGGAAAACTGTAACTAAGAATACAGTTATTTGAATTACAAAATGCACCCTGATAATAGGCACTACCCCAGATAGACACTACCTCGATAGGCACTACCCCAGATAGGAAGTACCCCGGATAGGAAGTACCTCAGATAGGCACTACCCCAGATAGGCACTAGGCACTACCCCAGATAAACTCTACCCAGATAAGCTCTACCCTAGATAGACTCTACTCTAGATAGGCTCTACCCCACTCCAGATAGGAACTACCTCAGATATGCACTACCCCAGACAGGCACTACCCCAGATAGGCACTACCGCAGATAGACACTACCCCAGATAGACATTATCCCAAATAGACTCTACCCTAGATAGGCTCTACCCCAGGTAGGCACTACCTCGGATAGGCACTACCCCAGATAGCCCGGATAGACACTACCCCGGATAGACACTACCCCGGATAGGCACTACCCCAGATAGACACTACCCAGATAAACACTATCCCACATAGACTCTACCCCAGATAGGCTCTACTCTAGATAGACTCCATCAAATTGCACCATTAAACTCCATAAATATATTGCTATATTTTTTAAATAGATTTGGCATTAAATAGGAAAGTTCAATGCCTAATGCACACAACCCTATTGATATTTTTCAAAGAAAAAAAATTCCACCATCATCTAATATTACCAACAATAATAAGAACTACGCACTATACTGTGACTTACAAATGAACATGGATAATTTGTGAAAGATCAAAATACCTTGTACCCATGGATGCAATCTAAACACAGGTCTGGTGGCAAAACATCACCCCCTGTGTAGCAAATTCATCTTTATCTGCATTGCTTGGACATTGATGGCTTAGGAGTGCAGGTCGACTGGTATTTCTCAGCAATTTGGTCAACATCAATGTTCTTAAAGGCAACCAGAAGCAGGACGGAAACAAAGAGAGAGAAATCAGCATCTACATGGATCTAAGCAGTTTGGATAAACTTGACTAGGTAACGGTTTATTTTTAAGAAAAAGCAACAAAGCAGCCACACCAACTACGGACAAAAGAACATAATTAGAGATTGAATAAAATAGCTAAACATCCTCTTCAGTTTCCACTTCACAAAAGAATTGTGCTAAACATCCTAAACATTTAGAGTTACACATAACGTGTAATATAATAATAATAATAATAATAATAATAATAATAATATGTTTGATTACTAATTTGATTAAAAGCTGTACAGATTTTATCTTAGTTTTTATATTTAAAATTTTTTATTTTAATGTTCGTGCCTATCATTTTAAAGCACGCATATATAAATTAGAGTTAAAAAATCAGATGCTGTCAAACACAGAAGAAAACTATATGAGCACATATATATAAATTAGAGTTAAAAAATCACCCTTTTCTATAACAAAATCATCAGATGGCACATACATTCCCAAGAGAAGCACAAGGTACACACAACTAAAAGCTATTAAATGGCTCAGGACTATCATGTGTTCATAGCTTCAATCAATCTTCACATCACACTTAATCAGGTTTTTTAATTTACGAAAAAGAATTAACACAAGGAAAACAACTTATACACAATATTAGTTTCATAAATGTTGCTAAATCTTCAGAAATTTTAAAATAGGTCCTTATATTTTTAATCATTTTATATTTAATATTTTAATTTAGATCCTCATACATATAAAACATTTTAAATCAGGTTCCTAGTTGGTAGCCAGGGTTTCATCAAGTACATAATTAACAAAATAATTTGATCACTCATAATATGAGAAAAAGGTAATGAATTTGGTAAAGAACTTTATTTAGCATGGCAAGTAGATGGAATTTTCTAAGACTAGCTAGCAAAACACAACTTACAAAAACAATGATTCAGTTTAGCCATTACCTTGAGATCAGAGAGACCAATCACACAAGCACACTCCACTACTTCAGCACCAGCAAGTTCTACAATTGAAAAGAAACTTAACCATTTTAGGGCTAACAACAAAAAAGGGGGTTAATTCATAAAGTTATATATATATATATATATATATATATATATATATATATATATATATATA
>NC_028351.1:5102467-5103477 GCF_000741045.1 Vigna radiata var. radiata | reverse complement strand
TACATTTATGAACCCTTAATTTAAAGTGAATCATGATCTACAATCATAAGAAATCAAAGCTGAATACATCTTTACTTACTCACCAAAAAAACACATTTACTTTATAATTGCAAAAGAGAATATAGAACAAAAGAGTTATTTCAATCATAAAAGGCTGCAAGAGCAATTCACCTAGCTGTCTAATTGCTGCTGATAGAGTTCCACCTGTGGCCACCAAATCATCAATAATTATGACACGTTCACTGGACTGAACAACCCCAACATGCAACTCCAAACAATCAGTGCCATATTCTAGAACATATTTTTCAGAAATTACTTCCCCTAAACATGAACCAAGTCAAAGATTAGGCATCACTGTGCAAACCAAAGCAATGCACGGGAACTTTGCTCAATGAAGATCAAGAACAGTACATCCGCAAACATCTATTCCAATTAAAATGATGATTTTCATATATATGTATGGCATTTGGGAACTTGTTTAGGTTCTTCCGCTAAGAACAAAAAATGCTGAAGGTGGAGCCAAATGAGTTGTAATGAACTAGTAATCCACAAACATTAACAGTAAAACAGCACCCAAAGTAATAATGAATGACCAAATTATATGACTATGACAAGGCCTTTCCACTCAGAATAGACCCTCCCATCCACCCAAAATGCTCTTCATTTCTTTTGGACTATGTTAGGCACATTCTAGTTTTAACTTAAAATAGATTAAGATTAATAGTAGTGCTCAATTACATTCAACACAACACAGATATACCTGGAAGCTTCCCAGGTTTGCATAAAGGAACAAACTTGGCACAATGCCTAACGCAATTGAGGAACCAAAAATGAATCCCCTGGCTTCAACCCCTTCATATAATCCAATGAAAGTTTACAGCAATTAATAAAGGAAAATGCTCTATAGGCTTTTGATAATGAAAATCAAATGACACACTGAATCATGTAAAACATCATATCCAGGTGAATCAAACAGATCTAATTATGAGCAAATAAACACTAGCTTCACG
>NC_028351.1:5096845-5101828 GCF_000741045.1 Vigna radiata var. radiata | reverse complement strand
AATAATAATACTAATAATAATAATAATAACAATAGTAATAATAGTAATACTAATAATAATAATACCAAGGGTTAAATATGTTTTTAGTCCTTATACTTTGGGGCGATTTTGGATTTAGTCCCTCTTTTAAACTATAGTACAATTTAGTCCTTCAACTTTAGAAAACTCTGGTTTTAGTATTTTTTACCAAATTTTTTAAACTTTATTTGTTGTTTCAAGCACGTTACATTATAGCATTTGGATTGTTTACACTGTTTTACACATTCACTAGTGGAAAAATTGCTTTTTATGACCGGTAAAAATGACCTATTATGACGGATAACCTGGCGTTATAGTTCTGGACATCATAATAGGTTTGTCCATTTTATGACGGATAGAAAAGTCCGTCATAACAGGTCCAATGTATTATGACGGACAGAAAAGTTCGTCATAATAGGTCAAATGTATTATGACGAACAGAAAAATCTATCATAATAAGTTCAATGTATTATGACGGACAGAAAAGTCCATCATAATAGGTCTAATGTTTTGTAAAAGAAATTCATTACTACATTTAACATATTCATTCAATTTACAATTAATTTCCTGTATTATCATTTCATCAATCAATTTATAATCAATATAACATGAAATGAACATATTCAATTAAACTATCATAATAAAATACATTTCAATCATTAAATTATCTAATAATATTTATTACATAGTTTATACATCAAATCATATACTAAATCAGATTCACTAAATCAGATTTGTTCTAGTGCACATTAGAAGCACTATGCTGTCACGGTTCATGAGAGAAAAGTGATTTCCACCACTCTCCTCCCTTAGATTTGGCTCCTTTCAAGTTAACAGCTGCACAACAAATTCAAATATCAAAACCAATTTCAATGGTTCAAAAAATATATATAAATGATATAAATCTAATAAAAAAAAGATGAATTTTTAAAAAAGTAATGTTTATCGGTCTTCCAAATTTTACTCAATATAAAACTTAACTTACACATAAAAGCTCATAAAAAGATATTTAGATTTGAATATATCCCATGAAAGTTTTAAACTTATTTTATTTACTAAGTTTTTATAAAATTTAAAGTATTCATATGCCTGACAGTTTTAAACTTATTTTATTTACTAAGTTTTTATAAAATTTTGATTCTAAATCCTCAATCTCAGTGATGGCTACCCCTTCAATAAACAACCACATGGTTATGTGGTTAAACAACTTCAATTGGTTTAAATTATTAAAGATTAAGATTGTGACTTCAGTGAGTAAATTACATATTCCTTGCATATTAGTGAAAAAGACGTAGTTTCATATTCCTTCCATTTCTTATAACTTACATAACTAAACTACCCATTTTTCAACCATTTTTTTTTTGTTTTAATTAGAGGAGGGGAAATATCGTAATAACTATCCAACCATGTTAGTAACTTACATTTGAAAATCCAATTTTATATAACAGAAGAACTTAACAAGCTTTGCAACTTTGGCTTCAAATTCAGAATCCTACAATCATATCAGAGACACATCAAAATTTTGCAATTTAGACAAAATAGACCAACAATAATAACTACTTCCCATTTTAAGTGAATCCTCAACTTGGTCCTCCAAAGATTTTTTTAACTAAATTTATCTTTCAAAAATACAATACATACCAATAAGGATAAGTATATGAAAGGGTAAGTTTGAAGGAAAAATCATTAAAAACTGATTGAATGGCTAATTAATCCAAAGGGAACCATTTAAAGGATTTAATTGAAATTTATTCTGATATGTGAATGGAATGAAAGTCGATGTTCATATGCATACAGTCAAGCAAAGGGCAAAGTACAAAACTGAAATATTCAAACTTGAAAGCATACCTTAGCCTTGTCACTAGAAGCTCCTCCTGAAAGATAAGTAGAAATAGAATGATTATGTTATTGACATCGATCTTTTTGCGGGTGATCTTATCGCGGGTGATCTAATCGCGGGTGATCTTATCGTGGGGGATATTATCGCGGGTGATCTTATCGCGGGTGATCTTATCGCGGGTGATCTTATCGTGGGGGATATTATCGCNAAGAAATATAGAAAAATGAAGGGTGAAGTGTATCCCCTAGAGTAAGAGATATATAAGCAAACATCACGAGATAGCTAACCTGCAATAAAATAATGTAAAACAGAAGAATTAAACAAATTACACCTACAAAAAGAAAATATCAATTTTGGAAATACATGACATAGAACTTGTTGAGATAAATCCATAATCATGCCTCACGCAAAAGAAAGATTAAAGTACTAAGGACAACCATGTGTCAACGATAGAAAGCATAATATTACCAATATAGTAATAGTGTCTGCAGTACTTTCTCTTTTCAACTCTTCTTCAACAGAGCTTTCAGATGAAAAAGCTAGTGCCATATTTCATTATACATGATCATATAACATCATAAAGGACAAACATACATATTACTAAAACATGTAATGCACCTTTGTACTTTCCACAAAGGAAGACCTTGGACCCAGTTATGGGATGTGTAAATTAAAATACAAATGTGAAGACTAATACTCTTCAGGAATCATACCCGTATAAAGTATTTTCTAGGAATGGATGAAATTGCAGCAACCTAAAGCACTTATTTCTGCTGAACCAAATTGGAAATCAAAGCTTTAAAATATACAGTTGATTGTTGACTAGCAAGGTGGGACTAATGGTGCCTAACTGCAACCCATATACAGGATACTAACCTTCACCAGCTGAATAAAGGACTTCTCCTAAGCAACTGCCTTTCTTGTTCCATTACCTTCTTTATCAACAACTTTATTTACTGGATAAGTTACAACGAATGCAGATGCCTGTCTTGAATAAATCACATTGTAGTTATCATATGTTCAATAGAATCCCAATCGTTCACAACATAGAAGGAAAGAGAGAATACCCCTGAATAATCATTTTCCAGAAAATCCTCCTAATACAGTGCTTGGATCAAGTGGAGCTTTAAATGCACTCATACATTGGTCTGCTGAGGAATAATGCTGAACGACCACAACATTAGAAAATAATTAGGTCATTTTGAAATCATGTTGACTCCTCTAAAATAAGGAAGTACATTTGAGATAATAGTGCATTTATAATCATTGTGTAGAAAATCTAGGATTGAGATTTAATAATTTTGAAGTTTGAAATATCATAATTTCAACAATTACTATTCTAGTTAATGGTATAAATATACTTTCATCATCTAAAGTGCAGCCAGTGACTTTAGATGAGTCAAATCCATAATATTTAAGCATCACCATTACCATATGAATCAAGGATAAAAGTTCTAGATTGCAAGAACGAAAAATATACCACTTTATTCATATCAAACAGAAAAAGGTCTTTACCCCTCATTATTAGTTTGTAAAACTTCAGAGAGAGATCTGATGCAATATGTAGCGTAAAATGAAGTACAAGGTATCTAATCATGACCATCCACTCCCCCCAAATTCCAGAGAAAAAAAAATCAAATAACATTCAATAGGATTTTAAATGACATACACATCAACGAGTTTATCAGCCACTGACTTGGCTGATATTAAAGTTAAATTTAGTACAATGCACACCAACATTTGGTACCTCGAAACAGTAAATGAGATGCTCAACTCCCCCGTAATCATCAAAATTTTTGGGATCCATTTTGAAGTACTGTTAATCAAAAGGGGAAAATTGCTATTAATAATTTTTAAAATGCAAATTCTTTACAACAAATATGAAGAAACACTATAGTTTTGTGGCTACAAATCAATAACTATACCTGTAGGACACTTTGAGTGGCACAATCTTTATCCAGTGGCTTCATACAGATGTCTTGCAAAGATACCATCGAACCAGAATAATTAGCACGAATTGCATCAACCTGAAAGCAAAACCCTCGATGCAAACATAATGATCAAAATATTTCAGTAGTACTATAAGATGTAACCCACACCTTTTTCTGTATTTCGAACAGAAACTTAATGTTGTTCTCTGACACAATTCTTGGTGATGTACTATTTCCATTATTTGGAACTGTTGCCAGTATGAGCTGTAAACAAAAAGTGGTTGTCATTTATTAAGATAAATTAGCAAAAGTCGCGAGTGGGTAAATAGAGGAAGTCGCGAAAGAAGGGGAAACGAACTACGAACCCTGGGTTCGAAGGATTGGTGGAAGAGAATAATTTAAACAATGGAAAAGATTAATTAGTCAGAAGAAATCAAAATTACGAAGGTTTTTAAATGATACATACCTCTAGACGAAGATGAACGTAGACGAATCGGTAGAAAATGATAGAAAACCCTACCTATTGAACTGAGGTGGATTTGAGCAAATTTAATCGGTGAGAAAGTGAGACAAAGGGAGGAGGAAGTAACAGATTTGTTTGCAAGAATTGCCTTGATTCCCAAAGTGAGATCAGCCCCAGGAGCTCCATACCTTGAAGATGAACATACGCGCAGGAAAGAGATATAATTGAAAGAAAATGACACTGCTGAGACGAAAAGCGGGAACGAAAGTAGCGTGCCGGAATGAAACAAGGGTTAATAGAAAATATCCAGTCCGAAAAATCATTTTCTATTGTTAGAGATGGTTTGGCTTCAAAATCCGTCGGAACTATTTGGTTTCAAAAACCGCCGGAAAAAATCCCCTATTAAATTATATTACTTTTGTAAAGTAATAATAAAAATAATAATATTAATAATAATACCGATAATAATAACAATAATAAAACTAATAAAAATAATACAAATAATCATAAAAATAATAGTTATAATAATAATAATAAAAATATTAATAATAATAATAATAATAATAATAATAATGATAATAAGAATTAATAATAATAATAATAATAATAATAATAATAATAATGATGATGATGATGATGATGATGATGATGATGATGATGATGATAACAATAATAATAATAATGTTACTAATAATGATGTTAAGAATAATAATAATACTAATAATAATAAT
>NC_028351.1:5090626-5092345 GCF_000741045.1 Vigna radiata var. radiata | reverse complement strand
TGGGGGATATTATCGCGGGTGATCTTATCGCGGGTGATCTTATCGCGGGTGATCTTATCGTGGGGGATATTATCGCGGGTGATCTTATCGCGGGTAATCTTATCGGGGGTGATCTTATCGTCAATGATCTTATCGTGGGTGATCTTATCGCGGGTGATCTAATCGCGGGTGAGCTTATCGTGGGTGATATTATCGCGGGTGATCTTATCTCGGGTGATCTTATCGCGGGTGATCTTATCGTGTGTGATCTTATCCTGGGTGATCTTATCCGGGGTGATCTTATCGCGGTTGATCTTATCGTGGGTGATCATATCGCGGGTGATCTTTTCAGGGTGATCTTATCGCGGGTGTCCTTCTAAGGGGTGATTTTATCGGGAGTGATCTTATCGTGGTTGATCTTATAGGGGGTGGTCTTATAGCGAGTGATCTTATAGCGGGTGATCTTATCGCGGGTGATCTTCTAACGGGTGATTTTATCGGGAGTGATCTTATCGCTGGTGATCTTCTCGTGGGTGATCTTATAGGGGGTGGTTTTATAGAGGGTGATCTTATAGCGGGGGATCTTATCGTGGATGATCTTATTACGGGTCCTCTTATAGCGGGTGATCCCATTGAGGGTGATCTTATCGCGGGTGATCTTATCGTGGGTGATCTTACCGTTGGTGACCTTATCTTGGGCGATCTTATCCTGAGTGATCTTATCGCGGGTGATCTTATCGCGGGTGATCCTATCACGGGTGATCGTATCCTAGGCGATCTTATCCTAGGCGATCTTATCGCGGGTGATGTTATCGCGGGTGATCATATCGCGGGTGATCTTATCGAGGGTGATCTTATCGCGGGTGATCTTATTGAGGGTGATCCTATCGCGGGTGATCCTATCACGGGTGATCTTTTCCCGGGAGATCTTATCCTGGGTGATCTTATCGCGGGTGATCCAGTCGCGGGTGATCCTATCGTGCGTGATATTATCCTGGGCGATCTTATCTTGGGTAATATTGTCGCGGGTGATCTTATCGCAGGTGATCTTATCGCGAGCGGTCTTATCTTGGGTGATCCTATCGTGGACGATCTTATCATGGGTGATCTGATCGCAGGTGATCTTATCAGGGACGATCTTATCGCGGGTGATCTTTTCGTAGGTGCTCTTATCGCGGGTAATTTAATCGCGGGTGATCTTATCGTGGGGGATATTATCGCGGGTGATCATATGGTGTGATCTTATCCGGGGTGATCTTATTGCGGGTCATCTTATCGTGGGTGATCTTATCGGGGGTGTTCTTATCATGGGTGATCTTATCGCGAGGGATGTTATCATCGGTGATCTTATGGCCGAAGATCTTATCGTTGGTGATCTTATCGAGGGTGATCTTATAGGGGGTGGTCTTATCGTGGCTGATATTATCGCGGGTGATCTTATCCTAGGTGATCTTATCGTGGGTGAACTTATTATAGGTGATCTTATCCTGGATGATTTGATCGCGGATGATCTTATCGCGGGTGATGTTATCGCGGTTGATCTTATCGCGGGTGATCTTATAGTTTGTGAACTTATTATGGGAGATCTTATAGGGGGTGGTCTTATAGCGGGTGATCTTATAGCGGGTTGTCTTATAGCGGGTGATCTTATAGCGGGTGATCTTATCGTGGGTGACCTTATTATGGGTGATCTTATCGTGGGTGATCTTACCGCGGGTGATCTTATCGCGGGTGATCTTA
>NC_028351.1:5082715-5089641 GCF_000741045.1 Vigna radiata var. radiata | reverse complement strand
CGCGGGTGATCTTATCGCGGGTGATCTTATCGTTGGTGATCTTATCCTTGGTGATCTTATTGTTGGTGATCTTACCCTGGGTGATCTTATCACGGGTGATCTTATCGAGGGTGATCTTATCGTGGGTGATCTTCTAACGGGTGATTTTATCTTGAGTGATCTTATCGTCGGTGATATTATAGTGGGTGATCTTATCGCATGTGATCTTATCGTGGGTGATCTTATCATTTGTGAACTTATGATGGCTGATCTTATCGCGGGTGATCTTATCGTCAGTGATCTTATCGCGGGTGATCTTATCGTCAGTGATCTTATTTTGGGTGATGTTATCACAGGTGATCTTATTGCGAACGGTCTTATCGTGGGTGATCCTATCGTGGACGATCTTATCCTGGGTGATCTTATCGTAGGTTATATTATCGTGGGTGATCTTATCGCGGGTGATCTTATTGCAGGTGATCTTATCATTTGTGAACTTATGATGGCTGATCTTATCGCGGGTGATCTTATCGGGGGTATCTTATCGTCAGTGATCTTATCGTAGGTGATATTATCATGGGTGATCTTTTCGCGGGTGATCTTATCGCGGGTGATCTAATCGTGGGTGATCTTATCGCGGGTGATATTATCGCGGGTGATCTTATCTCGGGTGATCTTATCGCGGGGGATCTTATCGCGGGTGATCTTATCGTGTGTGATCTTATCTTGGGTGATCTTATCCGGGGTGATCTTATCGCGGTTGATCTTATCGTGGGTGATCATATCGCGGGTGATCTTTTCGGGCTGATCTTATCTCGGGTGTCCTTCTAACGGGTGATTTTATCGGAAGTGATCTTACCGTGGTTGATCTTATAGGGGGTGGTTTTATAGCAAGTGATCTTATAGCGGGTGATCTTATCGCGAGTGATCTTCTAACGAGTGATTTTATCTAGAGAGATCTTATCGCTGGTGATATTCTCGTGGGTGATCTTATAGGGGGTGGTTTTATAGAGGGTGATCTTATAGCGGGGGATATTATCGTGGATGATATTATCACGGGTCCTCTTATAGCGGGTGATCGTAAAGTTGGTGATCTTATCCTGAGCGATCTTATCGCGGGTGATCTTATCGCGGGTGATCCTATCACGAGGGATCCTATCGTGGGTGATCTTATCCTGGGCGATCTTATCCCGAACGATCTTATCGCGGGTGATCTTATCGCGGGTGATCCTATCGCGGGTGATCGTATCCTAGGCAATCTTATCCTGGGCGATCTTATCGCGGGTGATCCTATCGCGGGTGATCCTGTCGCGGGTGATCCTATCGTGGGTGATCTTATCCTAGGCGATCTTATATTGGGTGATATTATCGCGGGTGATCTTATCGCAGGTGATCTTATCGCGAGCGGTCATATCTTGGGTGATCCTATCGTGGACGATCTTATCCTGGGTGATCTTATCGCAGGTGATCTTATCGGGGATGATCTTATCGCGGGTGATTTTATCGCTGGTGATCTTATCATGGGGGATATTATCGCGGGTGATGTTATCGCGGGTGATCTTATCTCGGGTGATCTTATCGCGGGTGATCTTATCGCGGGTGATCTTATCGCGGGTGATCTTATCTCGGGTGATCTTATCGCGGGTGATCTTATCGCGGGTGATCTTATCGCGGGTGATCTTATCGCGGGTGATATTATCGTGGGTGATCTTATCGGGGGTGATCTTAACGCGGGTGATCTTATCGCGAATGATCTTATGGCGGGTGATTTTATCGGAGGTGATCTTATAGCGGGTGATCTTATCGCCAGTGATCTTCTAACGGGTGATTTTAGCGGAAGTGATCTTATCGCTGTTGATATTCTCGTGGGTGATCTTATAGCGGGTGGTTTTATAGAGGGTGATCTTATAACGGGGGATCTTATCGTGGATGATATTATTCCGGGTCATCTTATAGCGGGTGATCGTATCGTGGGTGATCTTATCGCGGGTGATCGTATCGTGGGTGATCTTATCCTTGGCGATCTTATCCTGGGCGATCTTATCGCGGGTGANGCGATCTTATCGCGGGTGATCCTATCGCGGGTGATCCTATGACGGGTGATCGTATCCTAGGCGATCTTATCCTGGGCGATCTTATCGCGGGTGATGTTATAGTAGTTTATCATATTGTGGGTGATCTAATCGATGGTGATCTTATCGCGGGTGATCTTATCCTGGGTTATCTTATCCTGGGTGATCTTATCGCGGGTGATCCTGTCGCGGGTGATCCTATCGTGGGTGATCTTATCCCCGGTGATCTTATCTTGGGTGATATTGTCACGGGTGATCTTATCGCATGTGATCTTATCGCGAGCGGTCTTATCTTGGGTGATCCTATCGTGGACGATCTTATCCTGGGAGATCTTATCGCAGGTGATCTTATTGGGGATGATCTTATCGCGGGTGATCTTATCGCGGTTGATCTTATCATGGGGGATCTTATCGCAGGTGATCTTATCTCGGGTGATCTTAGCTCGGGTGATCTTATCGTGTGTGATCTTATCCTGGGTGATCTTATCCGGGGTGATGTTATCGCGGGTCATCTTATCGTGGGTGATCACCCACGATAGGATCACCCGCGATAATATCACCTACGATAAGATCACCCGCGATAAGATCACTGACGATAAGATAACCCCCGATAAGATCACCCGCGATAAGATCAGCCATCATAAGTTCACAAATGATAAGATCACCTGCGATAAGATCGCCCGTGATAGGATCAGCCACGATAAGATCACCCGCGATAAGATCATCCGTGATAAGATTACCCGCGATTAGAACACCCACGATAAGATCACTAGCGATAAGATCACCTACGATAAGATCACCCCCGATAAGATCACACATGATAAGTTCACACACGATAAGATCACCGAGGATAATATCACCCACGATAAGAACAACCGCGATAAGATCACCCAGGATAAGATCACCCGCGATAAGATCACCCGTGATAAGATTACCCGCGATAAGAACACCCACGATAAGATCACAAGCGATAAGATCACCTACGATAAGATCACCCCCGATAAGATCACACATGATAAGTTCACACACGATAAGATCATCGAAGATAATATCACCCACGATAAGAACAACCGCGATAAGATCACCCAGGATAAGATCACTCGCGATAAGATCACTCAGGATAAGATCACCCAGGATAAGATCACCCACGATAGGATTACCCACGATAAGATCACCCGCGATAAGATCACCCACGATACGATCACCCGCTATAAGAGGATCCGCAATAAGATAACCAACGATAAGATTACCCATTATAGGATCACCCACGATAAGATCACCCGCGATAAGATCACCTGCGATAAGATCACCCCCGATAAGATCACACATGATAAGTTCACACACGATAAGATCACCTAGGATAATATCACCCACGATAAAAACAACCGCGATAAGATCACCCAGGATAAGATCACCCAGGATAAGATCACCCGCGATAAGATCACCCAGGATAAGATCACCCACGATAGGATCACCCACAATAAAATCACCCGCGATAATATAACCCATGATAAGATCACCCACGATAAGATCAGCCTCGATAAGATCAACCCCGATAATATCACCCCCAATAATATCACCCACGATAAGTTCACCCACGATATGATATCCCGCGATAAGATCACCCGCGATAAGAGCACCCGCGATAAGATCACCCAGGATAAGATCACCCAGGATAAGATCACTCACGATAAGATCACCCCCGATAATATCACTCGCGATAAGATCACCCGCGATAAGATTAGCCATAATAAGTTCACAAACGACAAGATCACCCACGAGAAGATCACCTACGATAATATCTCCGGCGATAAGACCCCCCACGATAATATCACCCACGATAAGATCACCCGCGATAAGATCACCTGCGTTAAGATCATCCACGATTAGATCACCCAAGATAAGATCACCCATAATAAGTTCACCAACGATAAAATCACACAGGATAAGATCACCCACGAGAAGATCGTCCGCGATTAGATCACCCAGGATATGAACACCCGCAAGAAGATCACCCAGGATAAGATGACCCACAATAGGATCAGCCACCGTAAGATCATCCCGCGATAAGATCACCCGCGATAAGATCACCCGGGATAAGATCATTCACAATAGGATCACCCACCATACGATCATCCACGATAAGATCACCCGCGATAAGATCACCCGCGATTAGATCACCCGCGATAAGATCACCCGCGATAAGATCACCCGCGATAAGATCACTCAGGATAAGATCGCCCAGGATAAGATCACCCACGATAGGATCACCCACGATAAGATCACCCGCGATAAAATCACCCAGGATAAGATCACCCACGATAAGATTACGTGTGATAAGATAAATCCCGATAAGATCACCTTCGATAAGATCACCCGCGATAAGATCACCCACAAGAAGATCACCCAAGATAAGATCACCCGCGATAAGATCACCCGGATAAGATCTCCCACGATAAGATCACCTGCGATGTGATCACCCGCAATAAGATCATCCGCGATAAGATCACCCGCGATAAGATCCCCCGCGATAAGATCCCCCGCTATAAGATCACTCGTGATAAGACCACCCGCGATAAGATCACCCGCGATAAGATCATCCACCATAAGATCACCCAGGGTAAGATCACCATCAATAAGATCACCCAGGATAAGATCACCAACAATAGGATCACTCGCGATAAAATCACCCGCGGTAAGATTACCTACGATAAGAAAACCCATAATAAGGTCACCCACGATAAGATCACCCTCGATAAGATCACCCAGGATAAGATCACCCGCTATAAGATTACCCGCTATAAGACCACCCCCTATAAGGTCTCCCATAATAAGTTCAGAAACGATAAGTTCACCAACGATAAGATCACCAGCGATAAGATCAACCGTGATAAGATAACTCATAATAGGATCATCCGCGATCAAATCATCCAGGATAAGATCACCCATAATAAGTTCTCCCACTATAATATCACCCACGATAAGATCACCCGCGATAATATCAGCCACGATAAGTCCACCCCCTATAAGATCACCTTCGATAAGATCACCAGCGATAAGATCTCCGGCAATAAGATCACCCGCGATAACATCCCTCGCGATAAGATCACACACGATAAGATCACCCACGATAAGATCACCCGCGATAAGATCACCCGCGATAAGATCACCCGCGATAAGATCACCCGAGATAAGATCACCCGCGATAAGATCACCCGAGATAAGATCACCCGCGAAAAGATCACCCGCGATAAGGTCATCCCCGATAAGATCACCTTTGATAAGATCACCCAAGATAAGAACACCCGCAAGAAGATCACCTAGGATAAGACCGCCCAGGATAAGATGACCAACAATAGGATCAGCCACCGTAAGATCATCCGCGATAAGATCACCCGCGATAAGATCACCCAAGATAAGATCACCCACAGTAGGATCACCCACCATACGATCATCCGCGATAAGATCAGCCGCGTTATGATCACCCCCGATAAGATCACCCGCGATAATATCACCCACGATAAGATCACCCGCGATAAGATCACCCGCGATTAGATCCCCCGCGATAAGATCCCCCACGATAAGATCCCCCGCGATTAGATCACCCTCGATAAGATCACCCGCGATAAGATCACCCGCGATTAGATCACCCGCGATAAGATCACCCGCGATAAGATCACCCACGATAGGATCACCCACGGTAAGATGACCCGCGATAGGATCACCCACGATAAGATCACCCGCGATAAGATCACCCACGATACGATCACCCACAATAAGAGGACCCGCGAAAAGATCACCCATTATAAGACCACCCACTATAAGATCTCCCGCGATAAAATCACCCAGGATAAGATCATCCGCGATAAGATTACCTGTGATAAGATAAATCCCGATAAGATCACCCCTTATAAGATCACCCACGATAAGATCACCTTCGATAAGATCACCTGCGATAAGATCACCCACGAGAAGATCACCCAGGATAAGATCACCCGCGATAAGATCACCCACGATCAGATCACCCAGGATAAGATCTCCCACGATAAGATCACCCGCGATATGATCACCCGCAATAAGATTACCCGCGATAAGATCACCCGCGATAAGATCCCCCGCGATAAGATCACCCTGGATAAGATCTCCCGCGATAAAATAACTCGCGATAAGATCACCCGCAATAAGATCACCCGCGATAAGATCATCCACGATAAGATGACCCAGAGTAAGATCACCATCAATAAGATCACCCAGGATAAGATCACCAACGATAAGATCACTCGCGATAAAATCACCCGCAGTAAGATTACCCACGATAAGATCACCCATAATAAGGTCACCCACGATAAGATCACCCGAGATAAGATCACCCAGGATAAGATCATCCGCTATAAGACCACCCCTCTATAAGGTCTCCCATAATAAGTTCACAAACGATAAGATCACCAACGATAAGATCACCCGCGATAAGATCAACCGTGATAAGATCACCCGCAATAGGATCACCCGCGATCAAATCATTTAGGATAAAATCACCCATAATAAGTTCACCCACGATAAGATCACCCGCGATAATATCAGCCACGATAAGACCACCCCCTATAAGATCTCCCTCGATAAGATCACCAACGATAAGATCTCCGGCGATAAGATCACCCACGATAACATCCCTCGCTATAAGATCACACGCGATAACATCACCGGCGATAAGATCACCCATGATAAGATCACCCACGATAACATGACCCGCGATAACATCACCCCGGATAAAATCACCCAAGATAAGATCACACACGATAAGATCACCCACGATAAGATCACCCGCGATAAGATCACCCGAGATAAGATCACCCGCGATAAGATCACCCGCGATAA
>NC_028351.1:5078048-5082575 GCF_000741045.1 Vigna radiata var. radiata | reverse complement strand
GATAAGATCACCCGCGATAAGATCACCCGCGATAAGATCACCCGCGATAAGATCACCCGCGATAAGGTCATCCCCGATAAGATCACCTGTGATAAGATCACCCAGGATAAGATCACCTGCGATAAGATCACTCGCGATAAGATCACCCGTGATAAGATCACCGAGGATAAGATCACCCACAATAGGATCACCCACCATAGGATCACCCGCGATAAGATCAGCCATGATCAGATCACCCAGGATAAGATCTCCCACGATAAGATCACCCGCGATATGATCACCCGCAATAAGATCACCCGTTATAAGATCTCCCGCGATAAGATCACCTACGATAAGATCACCTGCGATAAGATCACACGCGATAAGATCACCCACGATAAGACCGCCCAGGATAAGATGACCCACAATAGGATCAGCCACCGTAAGATCATCCACGATAAGATCACTCGCGATAAGATCACCCGTGATAAGATCACCAAGGATAAGATCACCCACAATAGGATCACCCACCATAGGATCATCCACGATAAGATCACCCACGTTAAGATCACCCCCGATAAGATCACCCGCGATAATATCACCCACGATAAGATCACCCGCGATAAGATCACCCGCGATAAGATCACTCGCGATTAGATCACCTGCGGTAAGATCACCCGCGATAAGATCCCTCAGGATAGATCCCTCAGGATAAGATCCCCCAGGATAAGATCACCCACGATAGGATCACCCACAATAAGATCACCCGTGATAAGATCACCCACGATACAATCACCCACAATAAGATCACCCGCGATTAGATCACCCACGATACGATCACCCACGATAAGAGGACCCGCAAAAAGATTACCCATTATAAGACCACCCACTATAAGATCTCCCGCGATAAAATCACCCCGGATAAGATCACCTGCGATAAGATTACCCGTGA
Source organism: Vigna radiata var. radiata (assembly GCF_000741045.1). Taxonomy (NCBI): domain Eukaryota; kingdom Viridiplantae; phylum Streptophyta; class Magnoliopsida; order Fabales; family Fabaceae; genus Vigna; species Vigna radiata. The sequence continues at coordinate 5,081,644 of NC_028351.1, read as the reverse complement.
TAAGATAAATCTCGATAAGATCACCCCTTTTAAGATTACCCACGATAAGATCAGCTTCGATAAGATCACCCACGAGAAGATCACCCAGGGTAAGATCACCCGCGATAAGATCACCCGCGATAAGATCAGCCATGATCAAATCACCCAGGATAAGATCTCCCACGATAAGATCACCCGCGATATGATCACCCGCAATAAGATCACCTGCTATAAGATCCCCCGCGATAAGATCACCCTCGATCAGATCCCCCGCGATAAGATCCCCCGCGATAAGATCATCCACGATAAGATCACCCAGGTTAAGATCACCAGCAATAAGATCACCCGGGATAAGATCACCCAGGATAAGATCACCAACGATAAGATCACTCGCGATAAGATCACCCGCGGTAAGATCACCCACGATAAGATCACCCAGGATAAGATCACCCAGGATAAGACCACCCCTTATAAGGTCTCCCATAATAAGTTCACAAACGATAAGATCACCAACGATAAGATTACCCGCGATAAGATCAACCGTGATAAGATCACCCGCAATAGGGTCATCCGCGACCAAATCATCCAGGATAAGATCACCCATAATAAGTTCACCCTCGATAAGATCACCCACGATAAGATCACCCGCGATAATATCAGCCACGATAAGACCACCCCCTATATGATCACCCTCGATAAGATCACGAGCGATAAGATCTCCGGCGATATGATCACCCGCGATAACCTCCCTCGCGATAAGATCTCACGCGATAAGATCACTCACGAAAAGAACACCCCCGATAAGATCACCGACAATAAGCTCACCGGCGATAAGATCACCCATGATAAGATCACCCACGATAAGATGACCCACGATAACATCACCCCGGATAAAATCACCCAGGATAAGATCACACATGATAAGATCACCCACGATAAGATCACTCGCGATAAGATCACCCGAGATAAGATCACCCGCGATAACATCACCCGCGACAAGATCACCTGCGATAATATCACCCACGATAAGATCACCCGCGATTAGATCACCCGCGATAAGATCACCCGCGAAAAGATCACCCGCGATAAGGTCATCCCCGATAAGATCAACTGTGATAAGATCACCCAGGATAAGATTGTCCACGATAGGATCACCCACGATAAGACCGCTCACGATAAGATCACCTGCGATAAGATCACCCGCAATAATATCACCCAAGATAAGATCGCCCAGGATAAGATCACCCACGATAGGATCACCCGCGACAGGATCACCCGCGATAAGATCACCCAGGATAAGATCACCCAGGATAAGATCTCCCAGGATAAGATCACCTACGATACGATCACCCACGATAAGATCACTCCCGATAATATCACCCGTTAATAGATCACTCGCGATAAGATCACCAGCTATAAAATGACTCGCTATAAGACCACCCCCTATAAGATCAACCACGATAAGATCACTCCCAATAAAATCACCCGTTAGAAGATCACCCGCGATATGATCACCCCCGAAAAGATCTCTCGCGATATGATCAACCGCGATAAGATCACCCGCGATAAGATCACCCCAGATAAGATCACCCAGGATAAGATCACCCGCGATAAGATCACCCGAGATAAGATCACTCGCGATAACATCACCCGCGATAATATCACCCACGATAAGATCACCCGCGATTAGATCACCCGCGATAAGATCACCCGCAATAAGATCATCCCCGATAAGATCACCTGCGATAAGATCACCCAGGATAAGATCGTCCACGATAGGATCACCCACGATAAGACCGCTCGCAATAAGATCACCTGCGATAAGATCACCCACGATAATATCACCTAAGATAAGATCGCCCAGGATAAGATCGTCCACGATAGGATCACCCGCGACCGGATCACCCGCGATAAGATAACCCAGGATAAGATCTCACAGGATAAGATCACCCACGATACGATTACCCGCTATAAGAGGACCCGGAATAAGATCACCCAGGATAAGATCGCCCAGGATAAGATCACCCATGATAGGATCACCCACAATAAGATCACCCGCGATAAGATCACCCGCGATAAGATCACCCAGGATAAGATCACCCGCGATAAGATCACCCAGGATAAGATTGCCCATGATAAGATCACCCACGATATGATCACCCACAATAAAATCACCCGCGATACGATCACCCGCGATTATTTCACCCTCGATAAGATCACCCCCGATAAGATCACCCCCAATAAGATCACCCACGATAAGTTCACCCACTATAGGATCACCCGCGATAAGATCACCCGCGATAAGATCACCCGCGATAAAAGCACCCGCGATAAGATCACCCAAAATAAGATCACCCACTATAAGATCACCCACGATAAAATCACTAACGATAAGATCACCCACGATAAACTCACCCACTATAAGATCACCCATGATAAGATTACCTACGATAACATTACCCACGATAAAATCACTCATTATAAGATCACCCACGATAAAATCACCCACTATAAGATCAGCCAAGATAAGATTACCCAGAACAAGATTACCCATAATAAAATCATCCACAATAAAATCACCCACTATAAGATGACCCACAATAAGATGACCCATGATAAGTTCACCCACGATAAGATCACCCACGATAAAATCACCCACTATAAGATCACCCCGATAAGATGACCCACGATAAAATCTTGCACTATAAGATTACCTACGATAAAATCACCCACTATAAGATCACTCACGATAAGATTACGCGCGATAAAATCACTTACTATAAGATCACCCCCGATAGGATTACCCTCAATAATATTACCGACAATAAAATCACCCACGATAAGTTCAACCACCATAAAATCACCCACCATGAGATCACCGACGATAAGATGACCCACGATAAAATCACCCACGATAAGATCACCCACGATAAAATCACCCACTATAAGATCACCCACGATAAGATNGATAAGATTACCCACGATAAAATCACCCATTATAATATCACCCATGATTAGATTACCTACGATAAAATCACCCACTATAAGATCACCCACGATAAAATCACCCAGGGTAAGATCACCCACAATAAACTCACCTACTATAAGATCACCCATGATAAGATTACCCAAGAGAAAATGACCCACGATAAAATCACCCACGATAAAATCACCCACTATAAGATCACCCACGATAAGATTACCCACGATAAAATCACCCACTATAATATCACCCACGATTAGATTACCTACGATAAAATCACCCACTATAAGATCACCCACAATAAACTCACCCACTATAAGATCACCCACGATAAGATTACCCAGGAGAAAATCACCCACGATAGAATCACCCACTATAAGATAACCCACAATAAAATCACCCACGATAAAATCACCCACTATAAGATCACCCACGATAAGATGAGCCACAATAAGATTACCCACAATAAAATCACCCACTATAAGTTCACCCACAATAAAATTTCCTACTATATGATCACCCACGATAAAATTTCCTACTATAAGATCACCCACGATAAGATTACCCACGATAAGTTTACTCACGATAAAATCATTCACGATAAAATCACCCACGATAAGTTCACCCACGATAA
>NC_028351.1:5072419-5077823 GCF_000741045.1 Vigna radiata var. radiata | reverse complement strand
ATAAAATCACCCACTATAAGATCACCCACGATAAGTTCACCCACTATAAGATCACCCACTATAACATCATCCACGATAAAATCACCCACTATAAGATCACCATGATAAAATCACCCACTATAAGATCACCCAAGGTAAGATTACCCACAATAAGATTATCCACAATAAAATCACCCACGATAAGTTCACCCACGATAAAATCACCCATTACAAGATCACCCGTTATAAGATGACTCACGATAAGATCACCCATGATAACATCACCCACTATAAGATCACCCACGATAAAATCACCCACGATAAAATCACCTACTATAAGATCACCCATGATAAAATCACCCACTATAAGATCACCCACNATAAGATAACCCACAATAAGATTACCCACAATAAAATCACCCACGATAAGTTCACCCACGATAAAATCACCCACTATACGATCACGCACGATAAGATTACCTACGATAATTTCACCCACGATAAAATCACCCACGATAAATTCACCCGCGATAAGATCACCCACGATAAAATCACCCATTATAAGATCACCCACAATAAGATTACCCAACGACAAGTTCACCAAATGATAAGTTCATCAAACGATAAGTTCACCAAACAATAAATTCACCAAACTGTAACTTCTCCAAACCATAAGATAATCAAACGATAAGTTAACCAAACGACATGTTCACCAAACGATATGTTCCGACACGATAAGTTCACCAACGATAAGTTCACCCAACGTTAAGTTCACCCAACGATAAGTTCACCCAACGATAAGTTCACCCAATTATGAGTTCACCAAATGATGAGTTTACCAAACGAGAAGTTCACCAAACGGTAAGTTCACCAACAACAAGTTTACCAAACGATAAGTTTACCCAATGATAAGTTTACCCACGATAAGTTATCCAACGACAAGTTCACTCACGGAAAGTTCACCCAGGATAAGATCACCCACGATAACATCATCCACAATAAGATCACCCACGATAAGTTCAGCCACAATAGGTTCACCACGATAAGTTCACCTAAGATAAGTTCACCCAACGATAAGTTCACCCAAAGATAAGTTCCCGAAACGATAACTTCACCAAACGATGAGTTCACTAAACGATGACTTTACCAAAAGATAATTTCACCAAACGATAAGTTCACCCACGATAAGTTCACCTATCGATAAGTTCACCTACCGATAAGTTCACCTACTATAAGTTCACCCACGATAACTTCTCCCACGATTAGTTCACCCAACGATAAGTTCACAAACGACGAGTTCCCCAAACGATGAGTTCACCAGACGATAAGTTCACCAAATATTAAGTTCAACAAAATGATAAGTTCACCCAACGATAAGTTCACCCACAATAAGTTCACTCATGATAAGTTCACTCAAGATAAGCTCACCCACGATAAGTTCACCCACCGATAAGTTCACCCACTATAAGTTCATAAACTATAAGTTCACCCAGGATTAGTTCACCCAAAGATAAGTTCACCAAACGATAAGTTCACGAAAAGATATGTTCAGTAAACCATTAGTTCACCAAACGATAAGTTCACCAAATGATAATTCATCAAACGATAAGTTTACCAAATGATAAGTTCACCCACGATAGGTTCACCCACGATAGATTCACCCTTGATAGGTTCACCGACGATAGGTTCACCCATGATAGGTTCACCCACGATAAGTTCATCCACACTAAGTTCACCCACAATAACTTCATCCCAACCGAACCCAACGCAATCCAACAAAATCAAATCCAACTAAACCCAAGACAATCGACCTTAACCCCAACCCAATCCATCCCAACCAGACCCAACCTAACCAAAACCAACCACACCAAACGCAACCGAACCAAACTCAACTGAACCCAACCCTACCCAACCCAACCCAACCCAACCCAACCCGACCAAACCGAATCCAACCCAACAAAACAAACCCAACCCAACTGATCCCAACCCATAAAACCCAACCCAACCGAACCTAACCCAACCTAACCCAACCAAATCCAACCCAACAAAACCAAACCCAAGCCAAACGAACCCAACCCCACTAAACCCAACCCAACCCAAACAAACCCAACCCAACTCAACCTAACACAACCCAATCCAACCAAACCTAACCCAATCAAACCCAACCAAACGCAACCGAACCCAATTGAACCTAACCCAACCTAACTGAACCCAACCCAACACAAACGAACCCAACCGCATCCAACCGAACCCACCCCAACACAAACAAACTCAACCCAACCTAACTGAACCTAACCCAATCTAAACCAACCCAACCCAACCGAACACACCCAACCCAACCCTATAGAACCCAACTAAAGCAACCTGACCCAACTGAACCTAACCCAACCTGACCGAACCTACCCAACCCAATCTAACCGAACCTAACCTAATCCAACCAAACCAAATCGAACCCAACCAAACCCAACCCTACCGAACCTCACCCAATTGAACCTAACCGACCCGAACACATTGAACCATACCTCATTACACAGCATTATACCGCACCGAACCGAACTCAACCCCACCCAACTGAACCTAACCCACCCAAACCGAACCGACCCGACCAAACCATGTTGTACCTAACTGAGCCGGATCTAGCCAAGCCAAACTTAGCCACACCACCAACTGCAACCGAACCCAACCCCACCTAACCGATCCCACTGAACTCGACCGCACCCAACCATACAAGACTGAGCTGCACCACAGCGCACCGCCCCAATCCCAAACAAACTCAACTGAACAAAACTGATTTCAGCCGAGCTGAACTAAACCAGCTCGAGCCGAATTGAACTCAACCCAACTGAACCAAATCAAAAATAACCGAATTGAACCAAATCCAACTGAACTAAAACGAACGTAACCCAATTGATCCCAACCCAATCAACTGAACCCAACCTAACCTAACCCCACCCAACTGAACCCAACCAAAACAAACCCAACCCAACCAAACCTAATCGAACCAATCCCAACCCAACCAACCGAAACCAACCCTAACCCCCCCAAACCTAACCAACCCCAACTGGATCGAATCCTACCCAACCGAACCCAACCCAACCTAACCCCACCAACCGAATCCAACCCAACCGAAACAAACCCAACCCAACCGATCCCAACCCAAACAATCGAACCCGATTAAACCCAACCCAACCGAATCCAACCCAACCGAAGTCAACGCAACCCAACAAAACCAAATCCAATCCAACTGAACCCAACCCCACTAAACCCAACCCAACCCAACCCACCCAGACTCAACCAAATTGAATCGAACCCAACCCAATCCAACTGCACCCAAGCGAACCCACCCTAACACAAACCAACTAAACCCAACCAAACCGCACCCAACCCGAACAAACCCAATCGAACCCAAACGATCCCAACCCAACCGAACCCAATCAAACCAATTCCTACTGAACCAAACTAAACCAAGCCAATCCAACTGAACCTAACCCAACTTGACCGAAATCAACCCAACCCAACCTAATCGAACGTAACCCAACCAAACCCAAATCCCACCCAACCGACCCGAACGCATTGAACCATACCCCACTACACCGCATCGTACCGCACTGAATAGAACTAAACCAAACCGAACCCAACCGACCCTACCGAACAATATCGTACCTAACCGAGCCAAACCTTCCCAAGCCAAACTTAGCCACACCGCACCGACTGCAACCAAACCCAACCCCACCCATTCGAATCCAACCAACCCCACTAAACTTGTTCGTACCCGACCGTACATGATTGAGCTGCATTGCAACCCACCGCCCCGAACAAAACCAAACCCAACTGAGTAGAACCGATCCGAGCCGAGCCGAACCGAAATGAACTCAACCCAACTAGACGAAATCGAAAAAAACCAATTCGAACCAAATCCAACTAAACTGAACCCAACCCAACCCACCCAACCGAATCCAACCCAACCAAAACAAACCCAACCCAAATGATCCCAACCCAACAAACCGAATGCAACCCAACAAAATCCCACCAAACCAAACTGAATCCAACCAAATCCAAGCTTATTGAACCCCACACAACTGAACCCAACCCAGCCAAACCCCACCAACCCAATCGAACCCATCCCAATCGAACCCAACCCAATCGAACCCCACCGAGCCTAACCCAACCCAACCGCAACCAACCCAACCTAACCGAAACCAACCAAACCAACCAAACCTAATCGAAGCCAACACAACCCAACCCAACCAACCCAATTGAACCCAACCGAACCCAACCGAACCGAACCCAAGCCAACCCAACCCAACAAAACCCAACCAACCCAACCCAATGGAATCTAACCCAACCCAACCGAACACAACCAAACCAAACCAACCCCACCCGGATCGAACCAAATCTAATAAAAAATTACTGAACCGAACCAATCAATCCGAAACAAGACGAACCAAACTGAACAAAGCCGAACCGAACTGAGCCGAGTCTAGGGTTTTTAGGGTCTAGGGTCTAGGGTCTAGGGTCTAGGGTGTAGGGTGTAGGGTGTAGGGTGTAGGGTNATAAGATCACCCACGATAAGATCACCCACGATAAGTTCACCCACGATAAAATCACCTCCATAAGATCACCAACGATAAGATCACCCACAATAAGATCACCCACGATAAAATCACCCACGAGTAGTTCACCCACAATAAGTTCTCCCAACGATAAGTTCACGAAACGATAAGTTGGCCAAATGATAAGTTCACCGACTAAGTTCACCCACGATAATTTCACCCACGATAACATCACCCACGATAAGATAACCCACGATAAGATCACCCACAATAAGATCACCCACGATAAGTTCACCCACGATAAGATCACCCACGATAAGATCACCCACGATAAGACTACCCACGATCAGATCACCAACGATCAATTCACCCACAATAAGTTCATCCAACGATATGTTCACGAAACGATAAGTTGGCCAAACAATAAGTTCACCCATTAAGTCCACCCACGATAAGTTTATCCACGATAAGATCACCCACGATAAGATCACCCAGAATAAGATCACCCACGATAAGATCACCCACGATAAGTTTACCCACGATAAGATCTCCCACGATAAGATCACCCACGATAAGATCACCCACGATTAGATAACCCACGATAAAATCACTCACGATCAGTTCATCCACAATATGTTCACCCAACGATAAGGTCACGAAACGATAAGGTCACCCACTAAGGTCACCCACGATAAGTTCACCCACGATAAGATCGCCCACGATAAGATCACCCACGATAAGTTCACCCACGATAAGATCCCCCACGATAAGACCACCCACGATAAGATCACCCATGGTAAGATCAACCACGATAAGATCACCCACGATAAGACCACCCACGATAAGTTCACCCACGAAAAAATCACCTTCAT
>NC_028351.1:5059248-5071420 GCF_000741045.1 Vigna radiata var. radiata | reverse complement strand
ACGATAAGATCACCCACGATATGATCACCCACGATAAGATCACCCACGATAAGATCACCCACGATAAGTTCACCCACGATAAGATCACCCACGATATGATCACCCACGATAAGATCACCCACGTTAAGATCACCCACGATAAGTTCACCCACGATAAGATCACGCACGATAAGATCACCCACAATAAAATCACACACGATAAGTTCACCCACGTAAGATCACCCACGATACGATCACCCAGGATAACATCACCCAAGATAACATCACCCACGATAAGTTCACCCACGATAAGATCGCCCACGATAAAATCACCCACGATAAGATCACCCACGATAAGATTACCCACAATAAGATTACCCACGATAAGTTCACCCACAATAAGTTCATCCAACGATAAGTTCACGCACGATAAGATCACCCACGATAAGGTCATCCACGATAACATCACCCACGATAACATCACCCACGATAAAATCACCCACGATCAGTTCACCCAATGATAAATTCACGAAACGATAAGTTGGCCAAACGATAAGTTCACCCAATAAGTTCACCCACGATAAGTTTACCCACGATAAGATCACCCATGATAAGATCACACACAATAAGTTCACCCCCGATAAGATCACCCACGATAAGATCACCCACGATAAGATCGCCCACTATAAGATCACCCACGATAAGATCCCCCACGATAAGATTACCCACAATAAAATCACCCACGATTAGTTCACCCACCATAACTTCATCCAACGATAAGTTCACGAAATGATAAGTTGGCCAAACGATAAGTTCCCCCACGATAAGTTCACCCTCGATAAGATCACCCACGATACAATCACCCACAATAAGATCACCCACGAGAAGATCACCCGCGATAAGTTCATCCACGATAAGATCACCCACGATAAGATCACCCACGACAAGATCACCCACGATAACATCACCCACGATAAGATCACCCACAATAAAATCACCCACGATCAGTTCACCCAACGATAAGTTCACAAAACGATAAGTTGGCCAAACGATAAGTTCCCCCACTAAGTTCACCCACGATAAGTTCACCCTCGATAAGATTACCCACGATAAGATCACCCACGATAAGATCACCCACGATAAGATAACCCACGATAAGATCACCCACGATAAGATCGCCCACTATAAGATCACCCACGATAAGATCCCCCACGATAAGATCACCCACGATAAGATCCCCCACTATAAGATTACCCACGATAAAATCACCCACGATCAGTTCACCCACCATATCATCCAACGATAAGTTCACGAAATGATAAGGTTGCCAAACGATAAGTTCACCCACTAAGTTCACCCACGAAAAGTTCACCCTAGATAAGATCACCCACGATAAGATCACCCACAAAAAGATCACCCACGATAAGATCACCCGCGATAAGTTCATCCACGATAAGATCACCCACGATAAGATCACCCACGACAAGAACACCCACGATAACATCACCCACGATAACATCACCAACGATAAAACCACCCACGATCAGTTCACCCAACGATAAGTTCACAAAACAATAAGTTGGCCAAACGATAAGTTCTACCACTAAGTTCACCCACGATAAGTTCACCCTCGATAAGATTACCCACGATAAGATCACCCACGATAAGATCACCCACGATATGTTCACCCAAGATAAGATCCCCCACCGATAAGATCACCCACGATGAGATCACCCACGATAAGATCAACCACGATAAGGTCACCCACGACAAGATCACCCAAGATAAGTTCACCCACGATAAGATCACCCACGATAAGTTCATCCAACGATAAGTTCACGAAACGATAAGTTGGTCAAACGATAAATTCACCCACTAAGTTCACCCATGATAAGTTCACCCACGATAAGATCACCCACGATAAGATCACCCACGATAAGATCACCCACGATAAGTTCACCCACGATAAGATCACCCACGATAAGATCACCCACGATAATATAACCCACGATAAGTTCACCCACGATAATATAACCCATGATAAGCTCACCTACGATAAGATCACCCAGGATAAGATCACCCACGATAAAATCACCTCCATAAGATCACCAACGATAAGATCACCAACGATATGATTACCCACAATAAGATCACCCACGATAAAATCACCCACGATTAGTTCACCCACAATAAGTTCTCCCAACGATAAGTTCACGAAATGATAAGTTGGCCAAACGATAAGTTCACCGACTAAGTTCACCCACGATAAGTTCACCCACGATAACATCACCCATGATAAGATAACCCACGATAAGATCACCCACGATAAGATCACTCACGATAAGATCACCCACGATAAGACTACCCACGATAAGATCACCAACGATCAGTTCACCCACAATAAGTTCATCCAACGATAAGTTCACGAAACGATAATTTGGCCAAACAATAAGTTCACCCACGATAAGATCACCCACGATAAGATCACCCACAATAATTTCACCCACGATAAGATCACCCGCGATAAGTTTACCCACGATAAGATCTCCCACGATAAGATCACCCATGATAAAGTCACCCACGATCAGTTCACCCACAATATGTTCACCCAACGATAAGTTCACGAAACGATAAGTTGGCCAAACGATAAGTTCACCCACTAAGTTCACCCACGATAAGTTCACCCACGATAAGATCACCCACAATAAGATCACCCACGATAAGTTCACCCACGATAAGATCCCCCACGATAAGATCACCCACGAGAAGATCACCCACGATAAGATCAACCACGATAAGATCACCCACGATAAGACCACGCACGGTAAGTTCACCCACGAAAAAATCACCTTCATCGGATCTCCAACGATAAGATCACCGACGATAAGGTCATCGAACGATAAGTTCATGAAACGATAAGTTGGCCAAACGATAAGTTCTCCCACTAAGTTCACCCACGATAAGTTCACCCACGATAAGATCACCCACGATATGATCACCCACGATATGATCACCCACGATAAGATCTCCCACGATAAGTTCAGCCATGATAAGATCACCCACGATAAGATCACCCACGATAATATCACCCACGATAAGTTCACCCACGATAAAATCACCTTCATAAGATCACCAACGATAAGATCACCAACGATAAGATCACCCACAATAAGATCACCCACGATAAAATCACCCACGATCACTTCACCCACAATAAGTTCATCCAAAGATAAGCCAACCCAACTGAACCTAACCCATCCTGACCGAAACCAACCCAACCTTACCTAATCAAACGTAACGCAACCGAGCCAAACCAAACCCAACCAAATCCAAATCTATCGAATCCCACCCAACCGACCCGAACGCATTGAACCATACCCCACTATATTGCATCGTACTGCACCGTATAGAACTCAACCCACCCAACCAAACAAAACCTAACCGACCATACCGAACGATATCGTACCCAAACGAGCCAAACCTAGCTAAGCCAAACTTAGCCACAGCGCACCGACTGCAACCGAACCCAACACCACCCATTCGAATCCGACCAACCCCAATGAACTTGATCGTACTCGACCATACACGACTGAGTTGCACCGTAACCCACCGCCCTGAACCCAACCAAACCCAACCGAATAGAACCGATCCAAGCCAAGCCGAACCGAATTGAACTCAACCCAACTTGACCAAATCTAAAATGACCGAATCAAACCGAATTCAACTGAACTGAACCGAACCGAACCGAACTCAACCCAACCTAACCCAACCCAACCAAAACAAACCCAACCCAACTAATCCCAACCCAACAAACCGAACGCAACCCAACAAAATCCAACCCAACCAAACTGAATCCAACCAAACCCAAGCATATTGAACCCCAAACAACTGAACCCAACCCAACCAAACCCCACCCAACCCAATTGAACCCATTTCAATCGAACCGAACCCAACCGAAATCATCCCAACAAAGTCGAATCGAACCCAACCCAACCCAACTCAACCGAAACCAACCAAACCCAACCAACCCAATTGAACCCAACCGAACCTAACCACACCCAACCAAAGCGAACCCAAGCCAACCGGAGCCAACCCAACCCAACCAACCCAACCGAATCTAACCCAACCCAACAAAACACAACCAAACCGAACCAACCCCATGTGGATCGAACCAAATCTAATCTAAAAGAACTGAACCCAACTGAACCGAACCAATCAATCCGAAACGAGACAAACCAAACTGAACAAAGCCAAATCGAACTGAGTTGAGTCTATCCGAGCTGAAAACTGAATCGAACCCAACCAAATCATACCGAACTGGCCAGATCTTAGCCTAATCGAGCTAGTCAACCCACTCCAAACTGATTCGAACTGTGGCTAGCCGAGCCAAGTCGAGCCTATTCGAACCAAACCGAGCCAAGCCAAGTCGAATCGAACAAAACAGTGACGTGTCGAGTAGCGTCCAGTTAAACCGAGTCAAGCAAAGCCGAGCCGAGCCGAACCAAACCAAACCGAGTTTAGACGAGACAAGTCTAGTCGTCCCGATCTGATTCGACCCGAACTAAACCAAACCGAACCCAACCGAACTGAACTAAATTGAACCAAATTGAGATAAACTAAGTCGATCTAAATCGAATCGACCAAATTGAGTTGAGCCTAGGTGAGCCAAGCCAAAAGGAGCCGATTCGAATCTAAACAAGCTTAACTGAGCCGAGCCGAGGTGAGCCAAAACGAACCTTGCCGAACCGAGCCGGTGTAAATCGAACAGACTCTAGCCAAGTCGGGTCGAGTCGATCCGAGTCGATTTTGTTAGATTTATTCGACGTTTTAAATGTATTTCACATGTGTGAATTGAGAATGTAAGTTGAGAATTTTAGTCTAGACACATAAGCACCTGAAACCCCAAAGCCTAGACACATAAGCACACACATATATACCCATCCACACACACACAAATATATTAACCATATACACACTCATAGCAACAAACACACACTCACACACACACATATTACCCACACAAACACACACTCTCTCACACAAACATGCACACACAACACACAAACACACACATACACATACACACATAAATGCACACACACTCAGACACAAACACACACACATACCCAAAAACATAGACACACACCCACCCACACAAACACATATATTACACACACACACACATACAAACTTATACCCATACACACATATCACCCACATACATACCACACACACACAAACACACACACACACATACACAAACACACATATTACACAAATCCACACACACACTCACAAACACACGTAACTCTATAAACACATACACAAACACACTCACACACACACTCTAACACAAACATTCACACACAAACACACATTCACACGCAAACACACACACACACATACACATGCATGCATGTACACACACTCTCACACACACACATACAAACTTATATTCACACTCCTATTCACCCACACACACATATCACCCACATAAACACATAAAAACACGCACACACACATACACACACATCGCACACACAAACACATAGACACACACACACTCTCTCAAACACGAAAACACACAATCACACACACACACACTCACACAAAAACAACAATTTATAATGGTTTTTGAGGGGTTTATAAGTGTTTTTATGGGTTTTTAAGGCTTTTTAGTGGTTTTTGATGGGTTTATAAGTGTTTTTGGTGATTTTTAAGGGTTTATAATGGTTTTTGAGGGGTTTATAAGTATTTTTAGGGATTTTTAGTGGTTTTTAAGGGTTTATAGTGGTTTTTGAGGGATTTACAAGTGTTTGTAGCGGTTTTTAGTGGTTTTTAAGGGTTTATAGTGGTTTTTAATGGGTTTATAAGTGTTTTTAGGGGTTTTTAGTTGTTTTTAAGGGTTTATGGTAATTTTAGAGGGCTTTATAAGTGTCTTTAGGGATTTTTAGTTGTTTTAAGGGTTTATAATGGTTTTTGAGGGGTTTATAAGTCTTTTTAGGTATTTTTAGTGGTTTTTAAGGGTTTATATCGGTTTTTGAGGGGTTTATAGATGTTTTTAAAGGTTTTTAGTTGTTTTTCTTGGTTTATAGCGGTTTTTGAGGAAATTATAGGTGTTTTTAGGGTTTTAAGTGCTTTTAAGGGTTTATAGTGGTTTTTGAGGGGTTTATAAGTTTTTTTAGGAGTTTTTAGTTGTTTTTAATGGTTTATAGCGGTTTTTTAGGGGTTTATAAGTGTTTTTAGGGGTTTTTAGTGGTTTTTAAGGATTTATATTGGTTTTTGAGGGGTTTATAAGTGTTGTTAAAGGTTTTTAGTGGTTTTTCATGGTTTATATTGGTTTTTTAGGGTTTTATAGGTAATTTTGGGGTTTTAAGTGGGTTTTCAAGGTTTATAGTGGTTTTTTAGGGGTTTATAGGTGTTTTTAGGGGTTTTCAGTGGTTTTTAACAGTTTATAGTGATTTTTTAGGGGTTTATAAGTGTCTTTAGAGGTTTTTAGTTGTTTTTAAGGGTTTATATTGGTTTTTGATGGGTTTATAAGTGTTGTTAAAGGTTTTTAGTGGTTTTTCCTAGTTTATAGTTGTTTTTTAGGGGTATATAGGTGTTTTTAGGGGTTTTAAGTGGTTTTTAAGGGTTTATAGTGATTTTTGAGGGGTTTTTAAGTGTTTTTAGGGGATTTTAGTTGTTTTTAATGGTTTATAGCGGTTTTTTAGGGGTTTATTCGTGTTTTTAGTGGTTTTTAAGGGTTTGTGTTGGTTTTTGAGGGGTTTATAAGTGTTGTTAAAGGTTTTTGGTGGTTTTTCATGGTTTATAGTGGTTTTTAAGGGGTGTATAGGTGTTTTTAAGGGTTTTAAGTGTTTTTTAGGGTTTATAGTGGTTTTTGACGGCTTCATATGTGTTTTTAGGGGTTTTTAGTGGTTTTTAAGGGGTTATAGTGGTTTTTGAGGGGTTTATAAGTGTTTCTAGGAGTTTTTAATGGTCTTTAAGGATTTATAGTGGTTTTCGAGGAGTTTATAAGTGATTCTAGGGGTTTTTAGTGGTTTTTAAGGGTTTATAGTGATTTTGTAGAGGATTATAAGTGTTTTAAAGGGTTTTTAAAGTGTTTTAAGGGTTTATAATGGTTTTTGAGGGGTTTATAAGTGTTATAAAGGTTTTTTGTGGTTTTTAATAGTTTATAGTGGTTTTTGAGGGGTTTATAAGTGTTTTTAGGGATTTTTCGTGGTTTTTAACGGTTTACATTGGTTTTTTAGGGGTTTATAAGTGTCGTTAAAGGTTTTTAGTGGTTTTTCTTGGTTTATAGTGGTTTTTGAGGGGTTTATAGGTGGTTTTAGGGGTTTTAAGTGTTTTTTAAGGGTTTTTTAAGGGTTTTTAAGGGTGAACTGATCGTGGGTGATCTTATCGTGGGTGATCTTGTCGAGGGTGAACTTATCGTGGGTGAACTTATCATGGGTGAACTTATCGTGGGTGATCTTATCGTGGGTGATTTTGTCGTGGGTGAACTTATCGTGGGTGAACTTATCGTTTGGCCAACTTATCGTTTCGTGAACTTATCGTTGGGTGCAATAATTGTGGGTGAACTGATCGTGGGTGACCGTATCGGGGGTGAACCTATCGTGGGTGATTTTATTGTGGGTGATCTTATCGTGGGTGATCTTATTGTTGGTGATCTTATGGAGGTGATTTTATCGTGGGTGAACTTATCGTAGGTGAACTTATTATGGGTGATCTTATCATGGGTGATCTTATCGTGGGTGATCTTATCTTGGGTGATCTTATCGTGGGTGATCTTATTGTGGGTGAACTTATCGTGAGTGAACTTAGTGGGTGAACTTATCGTTTGGCCAACTTATCATTTCGTGAACTTATCATTGGGTGAACTTATTTTGGGTGAACTGATCGTGGATGATTTTATACTGGGTGATCTTTTTGTGGGTGATCTTATCGTTGGTGATTTTATGAAGGTGATTTTATCATGGGTGAACTTATCGTGGCTGATCTTATCATGGGCAATCTTATCCTGGGTGATCGTATCGTGGGTGATCTTACGTGGGTGAACTTATCGTGTGTGATTTTATCGTGGGTGATCTCATCCTGGGTGATCTTATCGTGGGTGATCTTATCCTGGGTGAACTTATCGTGGGTGATCTTATCGTGGGTGATCTTATCGTGGGTGATCTTATCGTGGGTGAACTTATCGTGGGTGAACTTAATCGGTGAACTTATCGTTTGGCCAACTTATCTTTTCGTGAACTTATCGTTGGATGAACTTATTGTGGGTGAACTGATCGTGGGTGATCTTATCGTGGGTGATGTTATCTTAGGTGATCTTATCGTGGGTGATCTAATCGTAGGAGATCTTATCGTGGGTGATCTTATCGTGGGTGAACTTATCGTGGGTGATCTTATCGTGGGTAATCTTATCGTGGGTGATCTTATCGTGGGTGATCTTATCGTGGGTGATCTTATCGTGGGTGAACTTATCGTGGGTGAACGTAGTGGGTGAACTTATCGTTTGGCCAACTTATCGTGGGTGAACTTATCATGGGTGAACTTATCGTTGGGTGAAGTAATCGTTGGTTGAACTTATCATTGCTAAACTTATCGTGGGTAATCTTATCGTGGGTAATCTTATCGTCGGTGATTTTATCATGGGTGATCTTATCGTGGGTAAACTTATCGTGGGTGAAATTAGTGGGGGAATTTATCGTTTGACGAACTTATCGTTTCGTGAACTTATCGTTGGGTGAACTTATCGGGGGTCATCTTATCATGGGTGAAGTTATCGTTGGGTGATCTTAATCTTTGGCGAACTTATCACTTAGTGAACTTATTGTTTGGTGAACTTATTGTTTGATGAATTTATTGTGCGTGAACTTAGTGGGAGAACTTATCGTTTAACGAATTTATCATTTTTTTGAACTTATCGTGGGTGAACTTATCGTGGGTGAACTTGTCGTGGGTAAACTTATCGGGGGTGAAGTTATCGTGGGTGAACTTATCATAGGTGAAGTTATCGTGGGTGAACATATCATGGGTGATCTTATAGTGAGTGAACTTATCATGGGTGAACTTATATGGGTGATCTTATCGTGGGTGAACTTATCTAAAGTTTGTACATTGTTCTACAAACTTTCCACATATTTTGCAGAAAGATGTAGAATAGTTGTACACCCTTTATACATCTTTTGTACACCCTTTGTACACCCTTATGCACTCTTTGTATACACATTGTATAGCCTTTTTACAGCCTTTCTGCATCCTTTCTACATTCGTTCTACACCTTTTGTATACTTTTTGTACACCCGTTTGCAGCATTTCTACATGTTTTGTAGAAAGATGTAGAAAATGGTGTCATCCTTTATACATCCTTTGTACACTCTTTCTACACCCTCTCTACACACTTTCTACACTCTTTCTACATCCTTTGTATACACCTTTTTTACACTCTTTATACACCTTTTGTATACTTTTTCTAAACCCTTTCTACACCCTTTCTAAACTCTTTGTATATCCATTGTATACCCTTCGTACACCGTTCTACAACCTTTCCACATATTTTGCAAAAAGATGTAGAATGGTTGTACACCCTTTATACACCCTTTCTACATCTTTCTATATCTTTGTACACCCTTTCTACACCTTTTCTAAACCCTTTATACACTCTTTTTAGACCCTCTGTATACTCTTTGTATACCTTTCTATATATTTTGTAAAAAGATGTAGAATGGGTGTATACCCTTTGTACACCCTTTGTATATTGTTTATACATTTTTGTCCACCCTTTCTAAACCCTTTTTACACCCTTTCTAAACCTTTTGCATATCCTTTGTATATCCTTTGTACACCGTTCTACAAAATTTCTACATATTTTGCAAAAAAATGTAGAATGGATGTGGGTGTACACCCTTTGTACACACTTTGTACACTCTATCTACACCTTTCGTACACTCTTTCTACATCCTTTACATACATCCTTTGCATTCACCCTTTATACATACTTTGTACACCCTTTCTACATCTTTGTACTCCCTTTTTAAACCAATTTTACACCCTTTCTATTTCCATTTTGTACCCTTTGTACACCCTTCTACAGTTTTTCTACATATTTTCTAGAAATATGTAGAATAGGTGTACACCCTTTGTACATCTTTTATACACCCTTTGTACACCTTTTCTACAACCTTTTCTGCAACCTTTCTACAACCCTTCTACACCGTTTGTACACTCTTTATACACAATTTGTATACCCTTTGTACACCCTTTATACACCCTTTCGAAACCCTTTCAAGACTCTTTGTATACCCTTATATACCATTTGTACACCTTAGAAAGAAATGTACCTCATTTGTACAAAGGGTGTCAAAAGGGTACATTTCTTTCTACATCTTTGGTAGAAAGAAGTAGAAATGGTGATGAAAAGGTGTAGAAAAGATCCAGTAAAGGGTGTAGAAAGAGTGTAGAAAATATGTAGAAAAGGTGTAGAAAGATGTAGAAAAGTTGTAGGAAGTGAGTAGGAATGGTGTAAAAAAAGTGTAAGAAGGTTGTAAGAAGAATCTAAAATGATGTATGAAGGAGTGAAATGAGTGTATAAATTGTGTAGGAATGATGTAGAATGGGTGTAAGAAGTATGTAAAAATGATTTAGGAATGATGTAAGAAATGTGTAGTAAGGGTGTATTTGGTTGTAGAAAGGATGTAGAAAGATGTAAGAAAGTTGCATACCTTTTCTACACTCTTTCTACATCTTTCAACATCTTTCTACACCCTTTTCTACACTCTTTTTACACACTTTTTATACCTTTTTACACTCTTTCTACACCCTTTGTATAACCTTTCTACATCCTTTTTAAACTCTTTGTACACCCTTTTTATACCCTTTCTACACTCTTTCTACATATTTTGTAGAAAGATGTAGAAATGGTGTACACCATTTGTACATTCTATGTACACCCTTTCTACTATTTTTTACATTGTTTTACACTTTTTGTACACTCTTTCTACAACCCTATGTACATCCTTTTTACACCTTTTTTTATATCTTTTGAAGAAAGATGTAGAAATGGTGTACACCTTTAGTACATACTTTCTATACCCTTTGTGGAAAGATGTAGAAAGGGTGTACCTCATTTGTACAAAGGGTGTCAAAAGGGTATATTTCTTTCTAAATCTTTGATAGAAAGATGTAGAAAGGGTGTAGAAAATGTGTAGAAAAGGTCTAGTAAAAAGGGTATAAAAAGGGTGTAGAAAATATTTNATAGGGTGTAGAAAGATGTAGGAAAGTTGTAGGAATTGAGTAGGAATGGTGTAAAAAAGGTGTAAGAAGATTGTAAGAAGAATGTAAAATGATGTACGAAGGAGTGAAATAGGTGTATAAATTGTGTAAGAGGGTGTATAATGATGTAAGAAGTATGTAAAACTGGTTTAGGAAGGATGTAAGAAGTGTCTAGGATGGTTGTTTGACGATTTTAAGAATGATGTGNGAAGAGTGTAGCAAGGATGTATTAGGTTGTAGAAAGGGTGTAGAAAGAGTATAAAAAGGGGTAATATGGTTTTATAAAGGATGTAGGAAAGATGTAAAAAGAGTGTAGAAAATGTGTAAAAAGGATGTAGAAAGTGTGTAAAAAGAGTATATAAAGGGTGTATAAAGGGTGTACAAAGAGTGTACCCCACCCAATCGAAGCCCACCTAATCCCAACCAATCTAACCCAACCCCAACCCAACCCAACCCTACCCAACCCCAACCCAAACCCCAATACAACCTAACCAAACCCAACCCAACCTCAACCCGATCAAACCCAAACCAATCCAACCCCAGTCGCAACCCAACCCAACCCAATCCCACTCAACCCTACACGTTTTACACACCCCTTTTACCTTATTCCTACACTCTTTTTATACTTACTATACATCTTTCTACATCATTTCTACTCCATTTCTATATTATTTCCACAACCTAATAAAACCATAAATCCTAAAATCCTTAAAAAAAAACCTAAAACTATAAATCCTAAACCTAGGACCTAAAGCTCCTTGCTTAAAGTCCTTAACATCAAGTCCTAAACCTCAAACACATGACATTTTTTTATTTAAAAGAATAAAACTAAAAATAATTAATAAAATATTAAAAAAATCACAAACTAACGTAAGACACCTTTCTAATAATATAAGTACAAAACTAACTATTTAATTATTTA
>NC_028351.1:4907986-5056074 GCF_000741045.1 Vigna radiata var. radiata | reverse complement strand
TCTAGCACATATGTATCCCATCAAATGTTACATGTATTTTGTTGGATAAAGAGAATGAATGAATTTGAAATTATTTCTTTTAATTTCAATATGATGATTTGTAATTACAAACNTTGGATTGTCTGGAAAGTGGAACATAAAGAACATTAACTAATTTTTTAATCCTTTTATTGGGTCTCTAAACCTGACCGTTCGATAAGTATTCCCATTATATGTTTGCGGATGTGCATGCAGAAACTTCATTATATGGATTCTACAACGCATGGTCATGTTTCAACCATGAAATTGGGAAGAATGAATGTTATAATTATCCTGGAAAAGGATTCTTGATTTTATGTCTTTAAAATAATTTGCTGAGCTGTTCATTTAACTGTTTCTAGGAGTTTCAATGGGGAGGATTCTTTTAATATTAAGCTCCATCCATATTTTCTCTCTGATACAAATGAATGTCACTGTCACCATTTCCTTTCTTGTGCCCATGTCATTATGTTAGGGCTGCATGGAATTTTCCTTATGTTATTAATATTTANGCATTAGGGTTCTTGACAACTTGAAAGATTATGCTGTAAGAGCCCTTGTGAATGCTGTTGATCATCTAGGAACGGTTGCATACAAACATTAGATGTCTCAACCATGGATTTGAAGGTCGCTACCATAAATCAGGTAATTACAAGTTTTTTGAGATACCGTGCTTTAGAGAAAAGGAAACAAGTGCCCTTGGAACATTCGATAAGGAAACAAAGTATTTCAGTATTTATTTAGAAAAGAAACATATATTTCAACCTTGCAAGCTAGATTCTGTAAATAAAAAGGTGCATTTCAGTCCTCACATCCAGATTGATGCAATTTAGGTATTCTTAGGTTCTTTTAGGTTTTGTTTACGCTTCTTCATTCTTTGCTGAATTCACTCATCTCTTAGCTTTATTTCCTTAGATTAGAGTTGTCAAAAGTAATTTTAGCTTTAGATTTAGGTAGATGTAGTTCTAGCATTGATTTTTGCAGTCTTTAATTCAATTCAATTAAGCAATTTTTGCATAGTGATGAGTAGCAAGTCAATATTAGCAAATTCTTACCTCTAGAGAGATTTTGGCCCTTTTTTTTTGCCTTTCTTGTGTGATAACATGCATGTTTAGTTTCATTCTGACTTTGTAGTGATTCTTGTTGGTGTGCTTGCTTTTGGTAGACTTTAAATATATGATCTATGCATTTTTTTCATTTTCAGCCATATCCAATTTATTTTAACCATTTCAGTTCTTACCATTGCATCTTCTTTTGAGCCTTAGTCTATTTTCTTGTTTCCATCCATTTTAANCCTTTTCCCCAACCATTAATCAGCCCTTAGAAGCTTGTGAGAGGTAGGGAGAATCTAGAATTTGGTAACTGTATGAAAAGAGTAAGGCTANAGGTGATAAATAAAAGAAAAATGTTCCGAAAAATTGTTTGGTTGAAAAAGAAAGAAACGGGTCTGAGAAACAATGAGAAAAATAGAAAAGGAATTGAAAGTGAGACCTGAAATGAGTGTCAGAGAAAGAAAACCAGAGAGAAAGAAAGAAAAAAAAAAAATCAGCTGGCCAAAGTTTGAGAAATAGCTTATATTGAGTTCTAGGTTTCTCCCTTTTTCTTCACACTTCTCTACTTCATTTCATTTGCCTTTCTTTACTGATTTTCATTCCATTCCANTTACATTACAAGCTAATTAAAGATCTGGTGATTTAGATGAACCTTGAGTCAAGTACTATCATTTAGAATCCTTTCAAAGTTGTGAATTGAAGTTGGCATTGNATGATTGAGTGAAACAGGATTGACCCTAAACACTTGAGTGATCTGAGTGCATACACTGCATCATGTGAGGTTGAGACTGAATGCTACTCTTCCAAATATTTTCTTTGCTGATTTTGATTAAAGTTGAGTATTCTTTTGTGCAGTTCATGTTCATTAATGATTGGGTAGACACCTAATTCTTCAATTATTGGTGTGAAACTGGAGATCATAGGTTGGTTTGCTAGAAAGTAAATGTTTGTTTGTGAACGTGAACTGTCACTGGGCATGACTGCTGGTCCTGGTTTTAGGATTTGAGTGATAGGCTGTTTTTGGTGCTGTGTGGGTGTATACCACGAGAATTATGTGTTAAGTTATGTGTGCACATTAGAGGGTGGTTTACTTGTTATATTGAAATGCTGCTTGTTGTCAATGTATGATCCAGTCACTGTTTTATTAAAAATTAATGCTAGTTTGATAAGTAAATGAGTCTTAATTGGTGGTAGTGTTGTTTGTTTCTTGGAATGTATGTAGGCAGTGCATGTTAGACAGAATAAGGTCTCTTTTTGAGTGGGTAAAGGCACACTTGCTTTTNGTTACTATAGTTAATTTGTTAGATCATTATCTTATAATTGCTTTGCTGTTTTTGTTTCCTGCTCACATGTTGATCGATTGGATGCATCATTCCCTTAATTGTTGATCTCAGTTTGGGGTAGTCAGATTATATTTTAGTTGAACTTGAATGGCTTGCATGAATTGAATATGTATTGCTTGATAGATCATGAAACTGATGGTTAGGAAATTATTTCTTGGAGTAAAAAGAAACTGTGAGTGTAAGGGCAGCAGTCTGGTAGGTGAAATCCCTCATAGTTTCGTTGCTTTTGACTTTTACTGGTGTTGGAAATTGAGTCTGAAATTTCTGGTATGATGATTGAGTGTAATTTGCTTGCTGTCGCTGTTCTGGAAACTGTTTGGTTGGTTGCAGTAGTGTAGAATTATGTGTACCTTGGTGGGTTAAGACTTGTCAGGTATGTCTGTGAATAAAGGGAGTTGTAGTTTCATGATCAATGTTACTTGCAATCAATACATGATCAATGCACTGTTTCATTGAAATAAAATTCTGGTTTATTTAAGTATGTGAATTATAGCTGATTGAATACTTGAGCGTGTTTTGATCAATGTCCTTGACAGGAGTGAAACAGTTTTGGGATTTAAGATAATTGGAGTATGTTATGATGTTTTCTATTGTGTAGAGACTGGTTATTTATGCTAGTGGCCTTTTTGCCTAAAGTGATGGAAGGAGAGTTGGGTGTTGGAATAAATTGATTGAGTTTGTTTTTTTGTAATTACCTATGTTCTTGCCTTTAATTCCTTGCTCGTGAATGTAATGTTGTGATGGTATGTGTTTCATATGTGATGGATGGAAAGTGCGTGTAATTTTTTATTGTTATAACTGATGCTTTAGAAAGAAAGTTGGGCTGATTAGTGGTGAGCGTTGCGTGCTCAATGTAGATCCATTATATTGTTTGTTTTCTTTGTTCAAGCATGGATTGGAAGCTGGCACAGGTTGTGAAATCTGATGCGTGTTTTGAATAAGAGTAGATGTCTGAAAATATTTTCTTGCGTAGTGGTATTTGTTGGAATTACTTTATTGTAGAGGCAACTCTCTGGATTAATGTTGTTGGTGCAGTGATATTTTATGGTTAAAAGCAGTTTCGGTATAGTAATCTATGCTTTAAGTCTTGAAGGTGCAGTGTTGTTTTGAGTATAAGTTGGGGTGTTTTCGGTGATCTTTGTTATGTGCAGCATTAAAAGTATAGTTGGAGTATAAATGTGTTGGTTGCTTTCGGTGCTTGGCATAAAATGGTTTGTGATCATTGTTTAATCAAAGAAAAACAAAAGAAAATGGGGATTGGGGTTAGGGAGGAATCATGTATCTGTGGTGAGAAGTAGTTTTCACGGTGCACAAATAAATGAAGAGTGGATTTAGGTGCTTTGGTCCAGGCCAGCTGCCGGAGTTTGACAATGCAAACTTTGGTAGAAGCTGCTGGAATTGGTTTGAAGTGATGGACTAGAGTAGAACCAGCTGCTGGAGTCAATGCTTGTAACGGTGCAATGTGTCTTTTGATGTAGTAGTCATTAGATAACTATTTGAATTATTTTAAGTCTTAGAGAACCTTATTTCAAGAGCTAACGCAAGAATAAGAGTGGTGAGGCAGTGTTAATTGGTTGGACAGTTGGTGAGAATTCAGTTTCCTTTTGGCTTGACTTGGTGCTTACTATTTTGGCTATTTTAGTTGGTTAAGTTAATGGTTTCTGCTGGAAGCCGTCGCATGGGAATAACTAGAGTGTGGTGACTATTTTGGGTTTGGGGAAAANCGTTTATCCTGCGTTGTGATTGTGTGTTTTGTTGAAATGTTAGGAAACGAAACTTGCATAAACTATGTGTGGTATATACACAATTTTGGACAGTTGACAAAATTGTTTTTTAAGGTTATCCTATGGTTTGNATAGAAGTCCGTAAGGAGTGTACTGGTGTAAGATTGTGCAAGCATCAATACCCATGCAAAATGAATTGGACTTGTCAAATGTCTGGAATGAGTTTATAGTGCTAAACTATTTAAGAGAAAATAATCTTAGAAGACTTGCTTTTTTATTGAGGAATCTTTATTATTGACCCTAAAATTTTGGTAGATGGGGGTTCTACATATTTTCTTGTATTTTTCTGCCTTGGTTTTATATCTCTGTAACCTGTATATCTGCAGGATAACAACAATAGATGCTGTCATTATTACTCATTCACATGCTGACGTAATTGGAGGTCTGACATGATCTTTAATAATATTCTTTGGATAATTAATATCAATACGACATGTATATGCTTGGCTCAAGTAATAAGAAATGTAATTGGTAATATAAACAAACTCTGCTGCTTTCTTCTACCCAGGTCTTGATGATCTCAGAGATTGGACAAACAATGTTCAGCCTCATATTCCAATATATGTAACCAAACGAGACTTTGAGGTCCTCTTCCATGTGCTTTCCTTCTAAATCCAAGTTATTAATTTTACTTATTGCTTGTTATCTGTATGTGTACGTTGTAAATTTTATTTCTGTGTGAAAGGCCTCCTGCACATCTATGTATCCTTTTTAAGAAATTAATGCACACTGTAAGAAATCTTGAATTTGTGCATATTGATGTTCATTCTTTCTCTGGGATTGCCAAAGTATCCCCAACTGATGTTATTGAAGTATATATATATATATTTATATATATATATATATATATATATATATATATATATATATATATATATATATATACTTAATGCTAATGAATCTCTGCATCCGCTTTAACATTTACTCCACAGGAATTCATTTGAAGTTAGAAAATATTTATCACTAGTTGCAAGAGTAGGGTTAAAAGGTGGATTTAACTATTGAAATATGAGGAAATTTTGTACACGGACTGAAGATCAGTACCATTATTAGTCTTAACATCTTCAAGTGGGGTGTTCTCGTACTTTGTCCCTTGTCAACTTTTTTCTCACTTATTGCTCAATCAATTAATTTCTGGCGTGTTCCTTCTTGTGGACTGGGCTTGGCTCTAATTTTTTTTTTCTTCTATTATTGTACTTCAGATTACCCCATTACCAGTTTGGCACGGCTAGAATTATGGGTCTCTTGGTTTTCGGTTTGGTAATATCTGATACTTTAGGTAATGTTTCTACTTAAGTAGAAAAGTATTTGCATATGATTCAGTTCAGCCTTTTCATCTATTTATGTGGGCTGATTTTGTCTCTAAATTTGCAGTGATGTTAGTGAAATTCCTGAAGAAACTTACCCACTTCTAAAGGACTGTGAAATTCTAATCCTGGTGATATACCCTCCCATCCTTTTTATCTTTCCACAGCTGTGCTTTATACTTACATGAAATAACTGTGAGTGCGTGTATGATTTCTCCCTCACTCACAGTGTTTGATTCCACAGGATGCATTAAGACCTTATCGTTCTACTTCCACACATTTTGGACTTCCAAGGGTAATAAATTAACAATCAGCTTTACATTTGCTTAAACTTTTTCTTTTAGGAAGGAGATTTATTCTGATCTTCCATTTCAGGCGTTGGAGGAAGTGCGGAAAATTCAACCCATAAGAACACTTTTTACTGGTAAGTTTAGCTTAAGTCCTCTAGTTATCATAATGCTTGCACTACTTTCTTGCCTTAATATGATGGTTCATTAATCATGCATTTATTAAATATCACAATTTAATAATCATAATTGTCTAATTTTCAAACCTATAAAATGGCAATGTTGAACGAACTAGCTGTGCTGCTTTAACCGAAAGGTTTCGAAATGTCTTATATGCCATCCCATTCTCCCACCCTTTTATTGCACCACCTACATGCATAATTGGAAATAATCAATCAAACAAACGCACCCAACTATCTTACTTTACAACCTCTTTTTCATTTTCTTTTTGGCTGGTGCTTAGTTTCCTTCATGCTTATTATTATTATCCTTACTTGAGATTTAAGACTGATAAGAAATATTCTTGAGGGCTTAATGATCCCCCTCATTATCTTCTATTTATAATGAAAATCACAAGAGTACATGGAACACCAAGAGTCTGCACTAGACTATTAGGTACAGAACTAGGTACAACTCATTATACTTCTGCAGACTAGCCTAAATGATGATACTTATATGTAATGATTCTAAAACTCTCCCTCAAGCTGGTGCATACAAATTGTATGTACCAAGCTTGGAACAAATAAACTCAATCCCCTTAATGACTTAGTCAACACATTGCGAGTTGGTCATTTGATCCAACAAACTCGGTACATATTTCTTTTGACAATAACTTTTCCCGAACAAAATGACAATCAATCTCTATATGTTTAGTTCTCTCATGAAATATTGGATTTGATGCGATGTGAAGGGCAACTTGGTTATCACAATACATCTTCATACTTTGAATGTCACAGAAGTTAAGCTCTTGAAGGAACTGCTTCACCCATATAAGTTCACATGTTAGTGATGCCATTGTCCTATATTCAGCTTCAGCTGTTGAACGAGCCACTACATTTTGTTTCTTACTTTTCCATGAGATAATGTTTCCTCCAAGGAAAACACAATATCCAATAGTAGATCGTCTAGCAATAGGAGAACCTGCCCAATCGGCATCACAATATCCTGATACCTGAAGGCTTCCTTTCTTTTCATATAACAACCCTTGTCCGGGAGCCTTTTTTTAAACATCTTAGGATTCGAATGATAGCATTCCAATGGCAAACACATGGAGCTTGCATGAACTGACTAACCACTCCAACAACAAAATATAGATCCGGCCTTGTAATAGTGAGATAGATTAGTTTTCCAACAAGTCTCCTATATCTCTCAGGGTTGGAAAATAAGTCACCTTCTTCGGTTGTTAATTTTTGATTTAGGTCCATAGGACTGTCAACCGGTCTATAATCAATCATGTCTGTTTCTTGCAAAATATCTAGGGCATACTTCCTTTGGGAGATTACAACTCCATCTTTTGACTGAGCTACTTCAATGCCTAAGAAGTATTTGAGGCTTCCAAGATCTTTGGTTTGGAAATGTCTACACATGTACTCCTTTAATTGAGATATTCTAGCAGTATCATTTCCTGGAATAACTATATCATTAACATACATGATCAAGTAGACGAATGATAATAAAAGACTGAATGATCTGCTTCACTGTGTTTTAACCCAAATTTTTGAACAATTGAGTTGAACTTTCCAAACCAAGCACGTGGAGATTGCTTGAGCCCATATAGAGATCAGTTCAATTTACAAACCATACTAGACTCCCCCTGAGCAACAAACCCAGGAGGTTGCTCCATATAAACCTCTTCCTCAAGATCACCATGAAGAAAGGCATTTTTGATATCCAACTGATGAAGTGACCAATGATGCATGGCTGCCATGGTGAAGAACAATGGTAGTCATCTTTGCCACGGGAGAAAAGGTGTCACAATAATCAAGACCATAAACCTGAGTGTACACTTTTGCAACCAGTCGGGCTTTGAGCCAATCAATGTCACCATTAGGGTCGACTTTAATTGCATATACCCATCGACAACCAACAACCTTTTTGTCTGGGGGAAGTGGCAAGCTCCCAAGTATTATTGTGGTCAAGAGCATGCATTTCGTCAATTGTGGCTTGTCACCATCTAGGATGATCAAGTGCTTCTTTCACATGTTTAGGTATAGCCACAGGGGATACTGAGGATAAAAGGGAATAAAAGGAGGGCGACACTCTGTGATAGCTAAGAAAATTATAAATGAGATGAGGGTTTCGAGTGGAACGAGTACCTTTTCTGAGAGCAATGAGCCAACCAGAATCAGCTTCACCAGGAGGTGTGACAGGAGATGGGGACGAAGAAGAATTTGAAGGAGGAGATTCACCATTTTCTGGGAGAGGACTGCCCATGGGGGTACTGTGTCAGGAGAATATGTGGAGAGGAAGGTTCAGGAGGACTTTGAGCATGACTTGAATTGACGGGGACGTTGGAGATATTGGACTCAACCACTGGAAGAGGAAGGACCTGTTGGAGGATATGAACATCTTGAACAGATGGAGAGAAGAAAGGTGTCTGTTCAAAGATCGTGACATTAGCAGACATGTAGTACTTGTGGGTTTCAGGGGAATAACACCAGTACCCTTTTTGAAGCCGAGAATAGCCCAAAAAGACACTTGATTGCACGAGCGGAGAGCTTGTCTAGCCCTGGAGACATGTCGTGAACAAAACACACACAACCAAAAACGCGAGGAGGGGTGTGAAAGAGAGGATCATTGGGAAAAAGAATGGAGAAAGGGACTTTATTATTGAGAGAGGAGGATGACATCCTATTAATAAGAAAAAATGCAGTTAAGATGGCATCCCCCAGTGATGAACAGGAATATGGGCTCCAAGCAAAAGGGTACGAGCAGTTTCAACCAAGTGTCTATTTTTTCTTTCGGCTATACCATTTTGCTGGGGTGTATGAGGACAAGTGGACTGATGCAAAATACCATGGGAGTTAAGGATTGCAGAAAAAAAGGATGAAAAATACTCTTTAGCATTATCACTTCTTAAGATTTTAATCAATTGATCAAATTGGTTCTTGATTTCATTCAAAAATGAGGTGAAGATGGGTAACAATTCACAGAGCGATCTTTCATTAGATAAACCCAAGTACATCGAGAATACTCATCAATAAATGTAACAAAATACCTAAAACCAAAAGAAGAGACGCGACTAGGTCCCCAGACATTAGAGTGAATGATAGAAAAACTAGAAGTACACATTGATTGAGACCTTTTAGGAAAGACAAATCTAACATGTTTTTCCTAGTTGACAACTACATTCTAAAGTCTGAAGACCATTAAGTTCAGGACACATCTTTTTTAACTTTGACAAGTGGGGATGGCCAAACTAATCATGTAACACTTTAGGGGAAAGAGCTGCAGCACAGGATATCCGTGGACGAGATCCAAAATGGTATAAACCTCCAGCTTCATATCCTTCTCCAATCTGTCTCCCCGAGCCACGCTTCTGTATTACAGAAGGTTTTGAATCAAAGGTTATTTTACAATGTAACATTTTGGTTAACTGACTTAAGGAAATTAAATTGAATGGACAGTTAGGGACAAAAAGAACAGATTTCAGAGTGAGAGACGGAGACAGGGAGACTTGACCGACTCCCTTTGAACAAGTTTTGGAGCCATTTGCAAGGGTAATAAAATGGGGTTTTTCTTGGAGGGAAAGGGTTGAGAACAATGAGGTATTACCAAAGATGTGATCAGAAGCACCTGAGTCAATTACCCATGAATTGGGACCTCCCATGGAATGAGAAATGCAGGCGGTGGACGTACTTGGGGATTGAGATGATTGCGCCAAGTTGTTAGACTTCAATTGCAGATACTCTTCCTCAGTGAACTTGGAGTTGGAAGTGGAAGTGTCGGCCTTAGAGATATTGGCTGCTTTTGAAGGAAACCCATGCAAGAAGTAGTAGTTTTCTTGGGTGTGACCCACTCTCTTACAATAAGTGCAATGTGGACGTCCCCGACCTCCATGTCCTCCTCCTCTAGTACCACGTCCTCCTCTTCCTCGTGTGGCAACCATGAAAGATGGTTCCAATGTTTCATGAGCTTCCTGAGATTGAGGCACTAGAACACGAAGAAGACGTGTGGTCAAGGCTTCCAAGGAAGGGACCTCATGGCTTGTCAGGAGTTGATCTCTGATGTGATTCAAATATGGATGCAAAGGATGGAGGATCATCACCATATAATACTTGTCAAGCTTCTTCTTGATGTCTTCTGAAGATTCCACTTCCAAGAACATTCTCAACTCTTCCACAACTGCTTGGGCTTCAGTCATGAAGGAGACCCTATCATGGTCTGTCATTTTGAGACTTGCAAGTTTGTTTGTTGTATCATAGAGACGTTGAATATCATTAGCATAGATGCTTTGAGCTTTCTTCCAAAACGAGTGACATGTTTTGAAGGCTCTAAGAGATATCAAAAGTCGTGGTTCCATAGACTGCCATAATAGGGCACACAGCTGGAAATTTGCTTGTTTCCATTGTTTAACTTTTTCAGACGGTACTTGGCTTCCATCCTGCTCAAGGTGATCATAATGTCCTTGACCGAGAACCACATTTCCACGGCAGCAGACCAAGAGAGGTATTTCTTTCCGTTTAGGTTTTCGGAAGTAATTGAGGGACTTCTAGAGAAAGAAAGAACACTTCCAGACGCCATTGTTGATAAAAATAGGAGAGGAACCAGAAAGGAGCCAGAAAACCGAGAGGAACTAAAAAACCCTAGGGGGTTCTTAGGGATTTCTTCAAGGGGAGCTTCTGGACCTCACTGAGGCAGGGTTTTGAGGGGCAGAACAGAGAGAGGAGGTCCAGGCGACGACTATGTCGCGGTGACTTTTCGGCGGCAAGAGGGCAACGCGTAAGCTGCACGCGCCTGTTCGCAGCGCACAAAGACGCGGCACATGGCGGAGCGTGGAGGAGATTCAGGCGAAGCCACTGATGGGGTTGGTTGTCGCGTGAAGAGGCAAACCAGATCCAGTGGTCGCCGGATGGAACAGTGACGACTGTCGACGGCGGATGGCAGCGGACAGATGCGACGGACAACCAAGTTGAAGAACTTCAAACTGCAGTTAACAGCTGTAGATAGTGGCGAGACAGCCGTGGACGACGGCGAACGGCACCGAACAGGTGCAAACAGCAATGACAGTGCTGGTGGACAACTGAGGACGGAAACCAGAGCAGGATGAACCTGATACCAACTTGAGATTTAAGACGGATAAGAAATATTCTTGAGGACTTAATGATCCCTCTTATTATCTTCTATTTATAATGAAAATCACAAGAGTACATGGAACACAAGAGTCTGCACTAGACTACTAGGTACAGAACTAGGTACTGAACTAGGTACAACTCATTAATTATTCTGTAGACTAGCCTAAATGATGATACCTCTGAAATTTAGAAGAAATAGGATAGTTTCTTATTATTATTATTATGAGGTTATTAACCTCTATAAATATACATGGGTTAGCTGCATATTTTAGGAAATGAAGACTGCTGATTCTAAGAAACAAATCCCTATGATTACGGGATTAATTAAACATAAATGCTCCTGATAAAAAACTGTTGCATGAATACAGCACATCAAATAAAGACATCCTAAGATTACTCCACGTCAATTACTACTGCACAAATCACGGTTTTTGACAATACCTATATGTAATGATTCTAACATCCTTCACTTTCATTCTTTTAAAGGATGATTTCATCACATTTATGCATAATATATTTCAAGAAATGGGTGAAAAAAGTAACAACATAGGTGAGTAAAAAAATTGGGTTATATGTTCTCCCGTCTGGTATATAAACCAGATTAATTTTCTCAATTATATTACGAATTAATCGCTTGGTTTTTTCTACACAATCCATGAATAATATGTTAAAAAGTGAAACCATCCTAAAATAAGACTGATTTTATTATTCTCAATTATAAAAGATACATTCTCATATCCTCTATTTGTAATAATCTAATTCTATCAAAAAGAAAATAGTAAAATTAGGAAAACAAAATAAAATAAAAGTTTATATAAAATTAGGAAAATTTTAAAGATATTTTCTCTAATTACAACAAGTGGTTTCAACCTTGTGAGAGTTTCAGTATTTATATATGCTAAATTCAAACACCAACCTTCTGGTTCAAACAGATTTTCTATACATGTATTCCTTCTCAATTAGGTTTGTTTTTGCTATTCTGGTTTAACTAAAGCAGGAAAAATCGGTTACCATTTATGTCAATTTCTAATTGAGTAGTTATCAAAACTTGTTGGGATGTATTTGGAGCGCTTCAAATGGGAATCCAATCATAGTCCGTCCTTAAAAGTAGTAAAACTTATGTAAGTAACTGCTAATGTGTTAAATATATTCCAGTTTAGTCACTAAGTTGGTATACTTTTCTAGCATTCAGTGACCAATTTGATGGATTTTTCAATACTTGAGGGACTATTTTTCATGATTTATAATGCTTGGAGAATTACTTGTATATCTTTCCTTCTTTAGGGGCCACTTAGGAGACAGAGTAATGCTCTAGGGATGAAATTGAGGGATTATTCCATGCTTACTATGTCTGATTGGTTGTGATTGGATGACCATGTATAAAATTACAATGTTAGTGCGTATATTATTTATTATTATGATATATGGTTTGGAAAATCCTTAGTCATACATGGCGTGTGATTTCTGAATGTATAAAACAGTGCTCGCTTCTTAATAATTGGAATGAATGTATTTTCAAATTGAAAGGAAAATCCCTTGCCCGCAAGCAAATAAAAAAGATGAAGAGAAAAAAGGGTGGAAATAAATAAAGAAAACAAGAAAGAGTTTTAATACATTAGCTATTATACACCGGTTATGTCTATAGTAGATCTCTATAGTTGGTATCTAGTTTGTATTACGGCATTTTCCTTTTGGCTCCATGACCAATTGGCCATAATTTCATTGATGTTATAATTCTTCAAATATAACACTATAGATGACATCATCAAGAAAAACCTATTTGTTTATGTTTCAATTATAATCAGTGTTTAATTTTATGGTTAGTGTGTTTCTTTGACATGTTTGTATTCTTTCATTTTTTTTTTTCTCTCTAGTCTGCACTTTTTATTTTTATGTGCGGTTTTTATGGCATGCAATTTTAATCTGCATCAAGTGTGATATACGAACAAAGAAGGAACTTATTTTATTTATTTTTGTCTCAATAGTTGAAGCTACAATTTTATGATCAGATTTTAACCATTCTGTTTGAATATGAAAATTGTTCTTGTAGTAGGGTGGGAGAACTTCTAATTGCCTGTTTTATCTTTCAATTCCTCCTAATATATTTAAAGATGCTGTAAAATGTGGAAGCTTGTCGGCTTCTTCTGGTAATGGTTGGACCAGGGTCATTGTTGAAAAGCCTTTTGGTCGTGATTCTGAATCTTCAGCTGCATTAACAAAAACACTCAAGCAGTATCTGACTGAGGATCAAATTTTCAGGTTATCCAACTAACACTAATCATCTTCAACTTTAAGATTGTAATGTATATTTTATAAAGTGGGAAATATTATATAGGATTGACCACTATCTTGGGAAAGAGCTTGTGGAAAATCTTTCTGTCCTCCGATTCTAAAATCTCATCTTTGAGCCATTATGGTCAAGGCAGTATATGAGAAATTTACAGTTAATATTCTCGGAAGATTTTGGCACTGAAGGACGTGGCGGGTAACTTTTGTTCCTTCACAACTTTTACACTTTCTTTTCCATTTCCATATTATTAGGTATTTTGACCATTGAGTGCCCAACCCCCACACTGCTGAACTCCGCCATGACCTACGACGAGGTGTTCGTGGAGTGCAGCAAGAGCTTTGTCAATGCCTTGCAGGTTTCCTCTCTTTTATCTCTTATCTTTTCTTTTTCTTGTTTTAATTTCAGATCTGTGTTTGTTTGGTTGACATTGTTTCCAGCTTCCAGTTTCCTTCTCAATTAGGTTTGTTTTTGCGATTTTGGTTCCTTCTCAATTAGTTTTTTTTTTTTTGCAATTCTGGTTTAGCTAATGCAAGAAAAATCAGCTATGCTTGACAATGACGTAAGAAGTATAAGGATTCTTGTGTTGTGCGACAACTATGGGATGGAACTATTAGTAAAAGAATTAAGATGCAGAGAAAAGCTATTATGTCGGCATAAAATTTGTTTTAGCTTTTTAGTTAAAAGTAAAGCTACTGGAGCTAGATGGTTTTAACATGGCTGGCCAGATAGATAAAACACTGTTAAGGAAGGACTTATTATTCCATTAAAAACAGAGCAATGCTATCCTCCATCTGATTTTTTAAATTGTCCGGTTTTTAGATAAATTTTGTTTTTATTTACAGTCCTTCAATTAATTTCTCTTTTACCAATTATACCTTATGTTTCTTAATTTTTAATTAATTTACTCAAGAATTTATTGTAAGATGAGAAGAGCAAGGAATAAAACAGGAAACTCCACTATTTTATTAAAAAAAAATAGTTTGTGTTTGCATAAAATCAGATAAAATCTTAAAATACTCTTGCATCTCCATTGAAATATATATATATATATATATATATATATATATATATATATATATATATATATAATTGTTTGTGTTTGCCTCCTTACCACATTTCTCTTAGCCAGTTTTGTGTGTAGTGGTGGACTTTTATTCTAATTAATTCGTTCCAGAAATACAAATATCATGAATTCATTCCTTTGTATTCTTCTTGGGTGTTTTAATTTTTGTCTAGCACATATATATCCCATCAAATGTCACATGTATTTTGTTGGATAAAGAGAATGAATGAATTTGGAATTATCTCTTTTCATTTCAAAATGATGATTTGTAATTACAAACTTTGGATGGTCTGGAAAGTGGAACATAAAGAACATTAACTAATTTTTAAATCGTTTTATTGGGTCTCTAAACCTGACCGTTTGAAAAGTATTCCCATTATATGTTTGCGGATGTGCATGCAGAAACTTCATTATATGGATTGTAAAACGCATGGTCATGTTTCAACCATGAAATTAGGAAGAATGAATGTTATAATTATTCTGGAAAAGGATTCTTGATTTTATGTCCTTAAAATAATTTGCTAAGCTGTTCATTTAACTTTTTCTAGGAGTTTCAATGGGGAGGGTTCTTTTAATATTAAGCTCCATGCATATTTTCTCTCTGATACAAATGAAGGTCACTGCGACCATTTCCTTTCCTATGCTTATGTCATTTTGGGCTGCATGGAATTTTCAATGTTATTAATATTCATGCATTAATAGCCCTTGTGAATGTTGTTGATCATCTAGGAAAGGTTGCATACAAGTTAACTGACCTTCTTGAGCAGCAAACATTAGATGTCTCGACCATGGATTTGAAGGTCGGTACCATAAATCAGGTAATTACAATTTTTGAGTTAGAGAAAAGGAAACAAGTGTCCTTGGAACATTCGATAAGGAAACAAAGTATTTCAGTATATTTAGAAAAAAAAAACATATATTTCAACCTTGCAAGCTAGATTCTGTAAATAAAAAAGTGTATTTCAGTCCTCACATCCAGATTGATGCAATTTAGGTATTCTTAGGTTCTTTGAGTTCTATTTACGCTTTTCTTCATTTTTTTGCTGAATTCACTCATCTCTTAACTTTATTTTCTTAGATTAGAGTTGTCAAAAGTAATTTTAGCTTTATATTTAGGTAGACGTAGTTCTAGCATTAATTTTTGTAGTCTTTAATTCAATTCAATTAAGCAATTTTTGCATAATGATAAGTAGCAAGTCAGTTTGAGAAAGGCAATTCTACTTTCATCTAAACTCTGTATATACATGATCATTTAAGACATGAACATGTATATATAAGTGTATTTGAATGGAACTATATCATGTTACAACATCTTGTTTCTAGTTTATGGTTAAAGATTGAATCTTCATTGTTTCTTCATTGTTTAGGGTGTGATTATTTGACATGCTTAAGAGTTTGATATCTAGCTCATTACTTTCTATGATATTTAAGTTGGTATGAATTAAGAAGTATAATTTTCTGTCAAAAGTTTAAGGGTTTAAGGCTAGAATTACAGTTTACAAGATTTAGGTTTGGAGTTTACAGACTAAAGATTAAGGGTTAGGATTAAGGATACAGTTAGAGTTTACAGACTAGAGATGAAGGGTTAGGGTTAAGGATACAGTTTATTGTTTTGGATTGTTTGAGTTTAGGATTAAGGTTTAAGAGGTTTAGGTTTAGGTTTAGGTTTAGGAGTTAAGATTAAGGATACAGTTTATGGTTTTGGGTTAGCATTAAGATTTATAGTTAGGATTAAGGTTGGAATTTAGGGTTAGGATTAAAGTTAAGCTTTAAGTTTAGGATTATGGTTTATGATTTAGGGTTGGAGTTTAAAATTTAGGATTAGGATTTATGTTGCTATTATAAGGTACTTTTATAATTGTAATATTGTTGTTGAAGGTTTAGTGTTTAAAATTTGGAGTTTGGAGTTTATAGCTTTAGAGTTTAAGGTTTAAGATTAGGAGTAAGATTAGGGTTAAGGGGGTTAAGGTTTATGGTTAGGATTAGAGTTATGGTTTAGTGTTAGTGTTAGGATTGAGGTTTAAGATTAAGATTAGGGTTTAAGGCTAGAACTACGGTTTAGGAGATTTAGGTTTGGAGTTTGACGCTCAAACTAGGGTTTAGGAGGTTTAGGTTTGGGTTTAAGATTAAGATTAGGGTTTAAGGCTAGAACTACGGTTTAGGAGATTTAGGTTTGGGGGTTAAGCTTAAGATTTAGAACTTAGGATTATGATCATGGTTTATGGTTAGTGTTAGGATTTAGAATTTATGTTACTATTATTAGGTACTTTCATAATTGTAACATTGTTGTTTAAGGTTTAGTGTTTAGCGTTAGAGTTTAAGGTTTAAGAGATTAGGGTTATGGTTTAGTGTTAATGTTTTAAGGTTTTATGTTAGGACTATGGTTTAGAGTTTAAGATTTTGGAGTTTAGGAGTTAGAGGTTAAGGTTAACGATACAATTTATGGTTTAGGGTTAGGGTTTATGATTAGGATTGAAGGTTGACGATTAGGATTAGGAATAGGGATTGGGGTGAAGGTTAAAGTTAGTGTTTAAGGGTTTAAGGGTTTAAGTAGGTAGGTTTAGGATTAGTGTTATGATTAGAGGTTAGCGTTATGGTTTAGTGTTAGTGTTTAAGGTTTTATGTTAAGACTATGGTTTAGAGTTTAAGATTTAGGTTTGGAATTTAGGAGTTAGAGGTTAAGGGTTAGGGTTAAGGTTTATGATTAGGATTGAAGGTTGACTATTAGGATTAGAAATAGGGATTGGGGTGAAGGTTAAAGTTAGTGTTTAAGGTTTATGGGTTTAAGTAGGTAGGTTTAGGAGATTAGAAGTTGGGATTTAGAATTTAGAATTAGGATTTATGTTATTGTTGTTTAAGGATTAATGTTTAAAATTTGGAGTTTAGTGTTAGAGTTTAAGATTAGGGTTAAGGTCTATGGTTTTAGGGGGTAAGGGTTATG
Organism: Vigna radiata var. radiata; assembly: GCF_000741045.1. Taxonomy (NCBI): domain Eukaryota; kingdom Viridiplantae; phylum Streptophyta; class Magnoliopsida; order Fabales; family Fabaceae; genus Vigna; species Vigna radiata. The sequence goes on along the minus strand of NC_028351.1, from coordinate 5,038,695 downwards.
GTTTAGTGTTAGTGTTTAAGGTTTTGGAGATTTAGGAGTTTATGGTAAGAGTTTAGAGTTTAGGGGTTAAGGGCTAATGGTTTAGGGTTAGAATTAAGGTTTAGGATTGAAGGTTGGTGATTAAGATTAGGGTTAGGGATTGGGGTTAAGGTTTAGGAGGTTTAGGTGGCAAGGGTTAAGGTTTATGGTTTAGTGTTAGTGTTTAAGGTTTAGGAGATTTAGGTTTGGAGTTTAGGGTTAGAATTAAGGTTTATGATTAGGATTAAAGTTTGGTGATTAAGATTAGGGTTAGGGATTGGGGTGAAGGTTAAAGTTAGTGTTTAAGGTTTAAGGCTAGGACAAAGGTTTAGGTTTGGGTTTAGATTTTAGAATTAAGGTTTAGAATTTAGGATAGAGGTTAAGGTTTAGGATTATTGTTAGAAGTTGGGATTTAGTATTTAGGGTTAGGATTAGGATTTATGTTGTAAGGTAATTTTATAATTGTTTAAGCATTAGTGTTTAAAATTTGGAGTTTAACGTTAGAATTTAAAGTTTAAGATTAGGATTAAGACTTGGATTAGGGTTTAAGGGGTAAAAATTAGGATTTAAGATTTAAGGATTGTGTTTAAGGTCAGGGTCATGGTTAGAATTAGGGTTACGGTTAGAGTTTGGATCAGTGCTAAGGTTATGATGAAAAGTTATCATATTCGATTCTTTTTAAGGATGGATCTATAAGAATTCACCTATTTTAAGGTTTAGAAAGTGGGAGAGGAGGTTCTAGGAAATATTTAGTAAGGTGTAAAAGGAGTGTAGTAAGAGTATATTATTTAATCCATAATTCTCTATTGTCATGCCATATGCAATCAACCTAGTGTAGTTCTAAAGCAATTGAGAAAGAGGAAGGATGGATCAAAAGACCCTTGCACCACCGCAAGTATAAAGACCAAGCACCAAACTAGATTCATTTCACTGTCTACGCATCATCATTCATACATCCTCAATGAACATAAATTTCTAAAAGGGCAACTAATAAATACCATTCGAACATACATGTACCAACTCAAAAACATCATATACATAAGTAAGCTCGTCAAAAATTGTGCAGCAATATTAACAACCCAACAAATATGCATTAAAGCATTAAATTTCCTGGACATATCCAAAAATTCATTATAACATCCATGTAATATAATTATATTACAATATCATCCATAATTCAACACAACAATCTCAGTATCAATTCACTCAGACAGTATATTTAGAATATTTATACCTAGTCCAACAGCAACCTTTAACCACAATAATACCTAAACGACATAAAACAATATCTCCAAAACTATAAACTACATTAGCAAATGTCAAACAGCTAAGGACTTTTATGCAGAATATACTGTCAAAACAGCAAGATTTTTATACCGTTACCGTTATTTTGAGAGGTATGAACACAATGTCCCGTGATACGGTATAACCATATCAACGACTTACCCCTTGAGGTGGAGCGGGCTGCGAGTAAATTTGGAACCACCAGGCGCCCAAGGAACTATTATACACAGAAAATAAGAGTTAAATGGGACAATATCTGAGGTGGACTGGATAACAAAACAGGAAATAGAAGGACCAACGAGAGGAGTAACATGTGCAGATAAATCTACTACCCAACGCAAGAAAAACTAAAATATGGGCAATACCTGCCTCTGTGCATATGCTCCAAGGCTTACTGTAGCTTAGGTTATCATTCAAAACAACGCCTTTTTTTCATGGCAACTTTAACATTTGGATTGCAGCAAAGGTACTTATCACAAAGAAGAATATAGATGACTCTTATAATGCCAGTCCCCTCTATCTCAACTTCCATGACGACTCATTCAATATGCCTCTCACCAAACAAAATGGAGATACTTTCAATCGTGAAGTTATGTTTAAAGCAATCGTGTTTAGGATTATTTACAATCATAGACATCAACAAAAACATTCTCAACCATATCTATTTACGCATCATTAATAGAAAAACCTTCATGGTAATGATATTTTCTGGTGGATGTAATATTATAGCCTAGGATAAGTGTTAATGAGATGCGTGACATGTTTACATATGTAAGGATTTGGATGACGTCACTTGTTGTAGGAGGCTTTAGAATCCGATATGAGCCTGTCAATTGTATCAGGATCTTACTGTATATGACATCGAATCAACACAAAGCAAGCTTAACAGAATGAGACAATATACGAGAAATCAAATGCAACGATTAAACCGTTATAAAAATTCCTAATTAAAATATAATAGTCCATACAACAAATAGAAAGGAATTATGGTATGTGCGGATCAGAATTGTGTTACACAGCTCCTAGCAATAAACAAAGAAAATGTAGCCAATGAACGGTAAGGGGAAGTACAAATTATAGCATTCATGGAAGGGAGGCATTGAGAGAAGAAGGGGAAAAGAACCACGTGTTTGTTTTCCTTGAGTGTTTGTTTTCGTCGAACCTATCGCGGAGGTTTGCAGCCTGGAGAAAGGGAAAGAAAATACGAGATTAGAAGTGAAAATGGAAAAAATGGGAAAGGAATGAATGAGTAGCTAATATACCTCGTCGTAGAAGAGGTGTCGATGCACGGCCCAATTAAGAGTGTCTTTGAGGACCCGGTAGTATAGGATCCGAACCATCTCCTTCTGTGCCGCGTGTCGAGCAAGGTACGCCACCGTCGATGCCATGCGACTTTCCCTTCTCTTCTCCTCTCTGCTTTTTCACTTCACTTCTCAGTTAGTTCTTCGGATTGGGAAATGTTGAATCGCAATTGGACCAAACCACCATAGGGCCTTCTCTCGTTTTCCACACTGACTGGGCTTTTCATCTTCATTTTCATGCTTTGGTCCAATTTTTATTTATTCCCTTCAGCTCCGTTATGCATTCAAAATCCAAGCAAACAAATCCCGCATAACCAAAAAAGTGAACATCAAATTATGTAAATTATAATCTCCCATCTTTATGACAAAATATACACTATTCTCCTATAAATAAATGTAAACTATACTTTAACCCTTTTCAAAGAAAACTTCTTTAAAATGATAAATAATTTTAATATTTTAAAATTATTACTTTAAATATTTTAGGATGGAAATGAAATTTGAGATATATTGGTTATTTCATCTTTTATGGCGACAAGTTGATAATTAGGTATTGAAAAGGTCCTAAACAAGAATCATAATAATAAAGATTTATTTTTCGTGTCTTGAAAATATCTTCACGTCACAACCAAATAAAATATAAAATATATAAAATTCTCACATAAAAATTAGAAAAAAAAAAACTAAGACATCGTATATAATCACCGATAGCCTGGCTATTCAAACTAGCACTCAAATAACCTAATTAAAGGAGCATTCCATAAGGAGTGTATGTCATAAAACAGAGCGTCCAATTTGGTTTCGAAAACTGTAAGTCATGGACANATTAGTTTCAAAAATCAGCAAAAATTTGAACAAGTATTTGAAGATTTAAATCTAGTCTGAGAACTTTCTAGAGTTTTCATAACGAACTCGTAAGTACCATGATCTATTTTATAGAATATGACAACGTGTCAAAATCACATGTTGAAGATCTTTTCCCAATAAACTGTGGTAATAGTACTTGAACCAAACTAAGTCAATTGGCTTTCATGAATGAACAGACCATTATATATGATACACCAAATCATATGCATACCTCAGACAAAAGCTCTGTATCATCCATGAAGATCCAAAAGCCCGGATCCAAAATCGCCCCTGAACAAGGAGAATAAAACCCATCCGACCCAGCTACTCCACCTAAAGATTGGGCCGTGGGCGTATATGGCTCTGAACCAGACTCCCCATTAAAATTGAAGTTTCTCATCAACTTCAAAAGCCTCTGCTTCTCCTCAGCAGACTNTGCTCCATAACCCTACAACAACATCACAATCATCTTTGTCACCTCGTGAACTACCATCATAAATAAGAGCAAACATCATTTAGCAAATTCAACCCATACTGCACACTCAATGCATGCTTCTAACTAAAATAAGACCGTACCATAATCATTCCTCAAAATGCAGGACAGCTGAAGAATCATACAGAGTAATATAACCTACATGCAAGTACTACAAAATTTCAACTTACTCAAAACCTTATGACACGCATAGTCAACCAAACTCCACTTTATTAAACAAAGACCAAACACAAAAAATAACAAAAAAATTATCAAAAAAATAAACAAAGAAAGAAAACAAAACGCAGTATTTCTAACAAAAATTAAATGAAATATCGAGAAACTGCAAAATGAAAGAGACTGACGATGCGGATAAGCTACACCTGCATGAGAAGGTTGGGGAGGAGGCGATGATTGATGGCGGTAGAAGCTAGGGGCGAGGCGAGATGCTGCAAGCCGGCGAACTGGAGCCACCGCGCCATAACGGCGTCTCCAGCATCGCTGCCGTGGTCTAACAGAGCGGCGACGGCGGCGGCATTGCCCTGCGGCATCTGGCCACTCGCGTGACGCTGCGAACGTCGTTGAGGCGTCAATTTTCAAGATCTGTGCGCACGAGCTGCACACCGAACGAATCGTCGAAATCAGGACCACGATAGCAACAAAAAAAAATTGAAACGAAAATGAAAAGAGATAAAACGACGAGGCTCACGGGAAGAGCATGAAAGGTGCGAGAATTGAACGGAGAATGCCGGCACAGTGGATCTCCGAAACGGCTGCGATTCAGATCTGAAGCGGCGTCGTTGGAAGGAGTGAGCGCGACGAATTTGATTCCATTTGTTTGGGCGATTATGGCGGAAGAAGGATAATGGGCGAGAAGAAGAGAGAAACCCTCTGAATGGAAAATTTGGAGATTAATAAAACGTTAAATTTCATAATTTAATAATCATAATCGTCTAATTTTCAAATCTATCGGTTACCCTGGCTCGTGCTACTTTTACCGAAAGGTTTCGAAATGTCTTATATGCCCTCCCACTCTCCCACCCTTTTATTGCACCACCTACATGCATAATTGGAAATAATTAATCAAACAAACGCACCTTTTTGGCTGGTGCTTACTTTTCCTTCGTAGTTATTATTATTATTCTTCACTTTCGTTATTTTAAAGGATGATTTCATCACATTTATTCATAATATATTTCAAGAAATGGGTGAAAAGTGTCAATGTAGGTGAGTAAAAAAATTGGGTTATATGTTTTGCCGTATGGTATAAATCAGAATAATTTTGTCAACTATATTAAGAATCGCATGGTTTTTTTTACACAATCCATCATGAATAATATGCCAAAAAGTGAAACACAAATGTTGTAACATCTCAAACAAAACAAAAACCTAAATAAGTGCATATTGGAAAACATTTTGGTGCAAAGTTTATCATAAAGTATGGTTGAAAATGTTCAACACCTAATAGTTAAATAAACTCAACACATAAGCATTCATTAACCACATCTATAGATTCTAATCTTGATAGCTTATGAACTCATTAGCATTTGAACAACTTGAGAATATAATCATAACTTAATATACATGACAATATACTTATATATATATATATATATATATATATATATATATATATATATATATATATAACTTGTACTTGTCAGAATAATTTAGTTAAACAATTGATATTTCTACATAGATAACTATTGAAAGATGTCACATATTATTTATGTAATATGTCTTTAGTTATTTAAGGCAAAAAAAACTATAAATACATTATAATATTATAAAAAATTCTTACTAACATTTTTTTTACTCAATACACTGGTATATTTTGTATTTTTCATAAATTTCTTATTCACTTCTATTAAAAGAAAGAAATTAGATTATTAACAAGAGAAATATAGGTGAATTGGTTGTTTTTAAAATAAATATATATATTATTTTTTAAATAAAAAAAAATTATTGATAATCATAGCAAATTTTAATTATAGTTTTTAATGACCACATTTTAAACAAAAAGAAATTTAAAAGAAAGGATAAGAGAACAAGACATTGTAATTTATACTAGTTTGATTCTTTGAGAATTTATATTCAACTTCATCACAATAATTTTAATTGGATATATATTAACATTCAATCAAATCTATTTACTACAAAATGCCTTTGTAAACTACATACAGAACATACAAAACCTTTTTGAAAAACTCTTTAAGATATACATACAAAAAATACTGATTAATGAGAATCTTAAACATTTCTTACACACCCTTACACCCTTTTTAAACCCTCCTCACAACAACTTTAAACATTCCTTATACACTTTTTCCACCCTTCTTATATCCTCCTTACAATTTCCTTATGTCTTGCTTAGACTATCCTTATACCCTACACCTTCCTTACATCCTACTTAGATTATCCTTACACTTTACACCTTCCTTACATCCCATACCTTCCATACACCACACATCATCCTTACACCCTACACCTTATACTATATAACCTACATATTACATCCTACATCCTTCCTACATTTTCCTTACACCTTATATCATTCTTACAATCTACACCCTACATCATACACCCTACACCTTACATCCTACATATTACGTCCTATCACCCTCCTAATACATTCCTTACATAAAAAAAAAAAGTTTCATATTACACAATTTCAAAAGTTATTTTTTTATATAAAAAAAAAACACTTATATTGAGTAATTCAATGTCATTCTAATAGCATAATTTGGATTTAGAAGTAAAAAAAAAATCTTCATAATTATTCCATTAACATACATTGTTTAATCTAAAGCAAAACCTATATATGTATAAATTTTTTATCTTATCATTAAGATAAAAAAAACTTCTACCAAATCGTATTAAAATGAATTTTGACCTTAAAATATTTAATTTATTGATTAACTTTTTATTTAATTGATTTTTTTTCAAAATTTGTGAGACATGTTCAATCTGTTTTGATAAATTAATAATTTATCTTCAAGTTTCAACTTTTGTTCATTCATTCCATTCTAGCAGACCTAGAACATGAATTTCACCTAATTGTACCCTTTATCCATGATCGTTGTAACTCTATGTCTTGGGTTGTCTTGGACATCTTTTTGGGTGTTTCTTTCAACACTTACATTTATTCTTTCTACAAATATTTAGACGAAAAAAAAAACTACTAAACCTTCTTTGTTTTTTGTTTTTTCTCTTTCAAGACTTACCTTCTTTCTCGCTTCTCATTTCTCCTGAACTTTGCTAGGATATTCTAAAATGCTACAAGATATTATAACAATCATAAATATCACAATTGAGACTGAAAATTAAAAATACAACGCAAATGGCATTTGAATGCCCGGAAACAGTAGGTTAAAATTTATTCCTTCTGACATCACTGTAATTGAATTAACTGGAATTTTAGTTACACGCCAGATCTCACACTGTGTTTGTTGCCAGCAGCTAGTTTTTCCTGAAGTTCTGTTACCCGAGCCTGGTTAAACAAAAATGCAAATTATAAACAGGCGAACCCAAATAAGATAAAATGATAATAGATAACACAGTAGAAACAAACGATCCAACGATAAGAGAAAAGACAGTATAAAGAAGAGCACGTACAGCACAGACCACTAATATTGTTCCCAAAAACAGTACAAGATATGACAACCTTTTAATAATTATGTCATTAAAAATACGAATTTTTCCTTATATATGAAATTCTTGTGAGAGGCTATCGATCCTGAATTGAATATTCTTTCATTTCTTTTTAGGATTATTTCTATTATTTACATTAATGTTTGAAATAAAAAATCCACGGGAAATACAATCATCGTTCTCAGTTATCAGTTGTGTTTGTGTTGCATCTTCCTTCCCGAAAACCACAAATGTTTATTTATGCAAAAAGAAATACATACGTTATACGTATAGCAAAACATTGAACATTACCTTGAATGATTTAGAATGGCGAATCGAAGGTTCAATATCTAAAGATGTTAAATATGACTGCTTTGCCAAATCAAATTTGTTCAATGCCAAGAAGGCGTCACCTTGGCAGATACAAGCCTGCATAGATAAAATGACAACATAATACAAGTGAAATATAGGCACAGCAAATAACAAGTGAAAAATGAACATATACACACTGGTGATAGGCAAATAACATCGAGGTAAGATCAAGACAAAAATATCTAGTTGTGACATTTTATCATGGGATTTCAGTAACAATCAGAAGGTAGTAGTTTTCACTAACTGCCTAATGAGGGGAAGGGTGCATATGAAAAGGTTTACCTACAATGGTCAAGAAACTTGGCTGATTTAAAACTCAAGATTGGATTTTCAAAATGCTTATGCTGGGAAAGCTAAATCTCTTGAGAGTTGCACATTAAAAAAAATAGTAACAAACTCTAAAGTACTCTTCTGAACAAATTCTCTACTGTTTACAAAAGTTTATTATAACTTGGGGAAGGCTACAATGGACCAGCTTTTTAGGTGGTGTATGGTAAACAAATTTTATTAAGCGTTGGATTCATCTAATACTCACAGTTGTATCCTGCTTCTTCCACACTGAATTTAATCCTCTCAACCCTTTCTCTCTCCCGCTTCCACCAGTTGCTCAATCCACAGGTAACATCTCTCATCCTCACTGCCACAAACTGCCTTCTCGGCCCCACGACCACCACCATTGTCACCCATGAAATTCCATTATCTGCAACATCATCGCAGGAGGTCCCAACCACCATATTCAGTTCTTCCAAAACAACCAGACTGATAATTTTGTTTTAACCACCAATTTTTATATTTTTCTTCATAGGTTCAATTCTCACCCCAATCCAGAATCTGCTATGGCTAACACGTTGACAACATTCCACCCAGCAATTCTACAAAGAGAATCACAAATAATCCTTCTTCCAAGGAGGTGTAGGGAAGTTCGATGCCAGAGTCATCCTTTTGCATGGGTGCAAATGTCAAAAGCATCAAAAATCAAACATTTGAAGGGAGCACAGGTAGATGCAGAATCAAACAGGGGTGAAGAAATAGAAACATGGCTATGTATTGCTTTTTCTCTAAAGACCTATTATTCACGCAAGGAGGCATACCCAAAATATAGGTTTAATAAGGAAGGTGAAATTTTGAGACTTTGTTGATTACTATGGCGCAAGGTTGGTGTTGTGTTTGGATGTGGAGCAGTTGAAGGCAGAGAGTTGGTCCAAACAGCATGCATTTTGGGCTTGAGAGATGACTTCTTTACGGTAGGCTGGTTGTCGGTGTGGAGAGGTTGTAGAATCTCACCATTGTCGGCAGTGGCTGATATGGTGTCTTGATTGATCCTGGTGAAGATGAAGAGAACAGTTTCTAGTTCATGAAGTTAATCTGATTGACGCTGGAAAGATCACAGAGGAGGATGGAGATGGAGAGAAAGAAGAACTGAGGTGATTTCCAGCAATGGTGAACACTTTATAGGTGGAAAGGATGGTGAATCTATTGTAGTGTAGCCACCAATAATAAAATTAATCCAATGGATCAAAATTACGGACCACCAACCAAAACCTCCTATAAAAATTGTCAGCCTAGCCTGACCCTTGTAAAAATAAAATTTTCTGAGTCTCCCTTCTCATTTAATCAATCAATCTCATTCAGTTTTGTTATTTTCAATAAATTTTAATCAAAACTGTAAGGCAAAGACTCTTCTTCCACAGAAATTTTCATTAACTTCAGGTGCTACTCTTCAACACTCAAGTAAGGCATGACAAAGTCTTTCCTAAATAAACGTTAATGATTGAATGATGTGATTAGCAATGACAGCACATCATTAATAATCCAGTCCATACTTCATACAAGAAGCTGTAAATTTAACTATGACACCTAATTGGAAAGCAAGTTTTTTTGTTGCTTTTTATAATAGAAGAATTCGACTCACCTCAGAATAACGGGGAGCTAATGCCAAAGCCTCTTCAGCATCTTCGAGGGCACCAGAGTAGTTGCCCAATTCCAGCCTTACAAATGACCTGAATGTCAAATGTCAAAATACATAATAACGTAACAAAGGAAGCAGGCATTTTAATGAAACCTGATATAAAGAATGAGTTCAGCAAACCTGCATTTATATATGATATGCATGCCACCAAATGGTTTTAAATCTATAGCCTGTATCAATTAATTTGAAAACATGGAAAGGAAGAATGAGTAGTGTCTCATTTTAAATTCAAAAGTCTCAAGTAAAATGGAGAATGAAGAATGGTTTGCTTCGTGTGCCTGTGAGAGCAGAAGCTCAGCCTCAGTGAAATTTCGGTTGGCAAACTCAATGTCCGCTCTCTTCCTCAGAGCAAGCGCGTCCAAACAAGTCTTGGGGTCATGGCCGGCTTCCGCAAACAGAGTTACTACGAGCTCCGCCGCCCGAGCAGTCGTCCCACAATGGCCAAAGATGAGGCCATCAGGCAGGACCACCAGGTTGGGGCCCCCACCGCACCGCCCCAAGCACCCGCACGACTTTACCGTTACGTTTGGAGGAGCGACCCCATAGAGGGTTTCTAGGGTTTGAAATGAGCCCTGTCTGCGGCAGCTGCGGTTGGTGCACACCCGAATTTCCATTCCCTCCGTCAGCTGTGCTTTGACACGGCAATCTAAACGGCATCGTTTCACCGGTGGGGATGGCGCGTGCCCACAACTAAGCAATAGACTGTGTCTACTACTGTTCATCTATTGTTTCAACTTCAACCTTCCTGCTTCTTCCCCTACAACCTGGGATATCAGGTATAAAATAAATGGTTTCAGTTGTTTTTTCAAGTATATCCAAATATTAAATGAATTCCAATTTTGACATACCGAATTTGACTTAATTATACATAAATATTATCATATGAAATTATTATTTCAAAGAAACTTTATAGTCAGTTTAATTACAAAATGTATCCTTTACTTATTATCATTTTATTTTATGAATTTGACTTTTGTCTTTTGCGAATTAAGATTAAAAAAATATAGACTTTAGAAATAATATTATAATGAGGCTTTATATTGAGGCTTGTATATGTTGATATGAAAATTGTATATTTTTTACAATATGTTATGGTTTAGTTAATGATAGTTTTTTTATGGATAGAGTGATCTTTTGTCTAAGTCTTGAAATTAGAAATAGAAGTGTAAGAAGTAAGAACATGTGTTTTAAACGATAGAAGAGATAGAACATAAATCTTAGAATATGTAAGTGTTTTTGTTTTAAAAATTGTTGAGGAAAGATAGGAGCAAGATTTAAGTGGTTTTCGAGGATTAAAAATAAAAGGGAGAGATTAGAGGGAGAGGAATTACACGTGAAAGGGTTTGGGAGAGAGAAATAAAAACAGCGCGGCAAGAGAAAGAGAAGACCACGTTTCTGAAACTGAAAACCCTGTGTGAGAGGGTATTTTAGGAGTGTTTTATGGAAAATATAAAGAGAGAGAGGAGTGGAGAGGGAGATACTCATGTGAAATATCGAGGGAAAAAAGATAAAGAGTTGTGTGAAAAGTGGTTGAAATTGTTACCCTGTGTTTACTTGAAGGTGAAACATTGTTTATAAAGATCAGAGAGCGATGGTTTGCGAGTTACAAGTTGTTCACATGCACTGATTTGCGAGTGAAGTATTGAGATGATTTGTGAGATGAGGGTCTTTCTCTTAACTCGTTATCTTTTTCTTAATTCGCTATTAGGAGGAGATTTGGGTTGATTTTCTCACAAATGATGTATGTGTCCTCTAAACTACCTGTACATCATTCTCTGCCCACGCCTCTCTTCCTCGTCTTGCCTGTACATTATATGCGATGTTGTTGTTTCTAGCTGCAACTTCTGCCAGGGAGGCAGGAGGAGCACCACCGGTACCGCTGCACTGGAGACTGTCGTCGTAGTCACCGCTGGCGTAGGAGAAGGTGGTGTCGGAGTGGGTGCAGCCAGTACGGGCTCAGTCCCAACCTGAATAGTGGACATCAGGGACGAGGATGGACAAATGGGTGAGGGTGTGGAGAGTAAAGCCTTCATCGACGAGGATTTTGAATTAAGAAGAATTAGGTGAGCGTTTGGTATTTGCATGCAGGAGACCAATCATCCTCTCAGTTAGGCTTGGAAAGAAGAGTCAAGGGTGATCTTGAGAAATTGGAGGAGAAAAAAATGAAAGGAAGAGAGAGGTAACTAATGAGTGGTATGTAAGTGTAGATGGCAGAGAGAAGATATGAAGTGTTGTGATGATACAGGATACATGTATTTAATTTTATAATAATATATGTTAAAATTATATTAAAAGTAGAGCTGTCAAAATGGGTCACAACCCGCGGGCCAATCCGGCCCGTCACGGGTTCGGGCCGGGTTGGGTTTGAAAAATACAACCCACCTATATGCCAGTCAGATTTCAACCCGGCTCATTTACACCTGGCTCATGCGGGTTAAACCCATGGTGAGCCGGGTTGGCCTACCAACCCACCTACCTAATTTTATATTTTTAATTTATTATTTTATTTATGAAACTCTAAAAAATAAAATACTCTCTTCACTCACTGTGTATACCAAAAAAGTAACATCTGCTCTCACAAATCACTCTCATAGTACTTGCTCTCACTCTCACTTCACTAAAATTATTATTCAAGGAGCAGGTAAAACATCATTCCTTTTTTCTTCTGTTTTCTTCACATTTTTGTTTTCTCACTTCTCTTTCTTCTTTTTTTTCAAAGACCCTATAATAACCGGGTTTGCGAATTTGTTTTTTGTTGTGGGAGATTTGAAGACATGGAATGATTTGTTTTCCTGTTCTTACATGCTTGTATCAGAGTTTGTTCATTTTATTTAAACAATTTGCGTATACATTATTTGAACAAGCTGCATTTGATATCTTTGAATTTGGAAAATTATGTTACAAATATTAAAATTTTGTTGATGTTATTTGGATTATATTGTACTTTTTATTATTATTTTGAATTGTCTTTAACATAATTTTTTGGGAGTGAAATTTGTTTAAATTTAAATTACAGAAAGTTTGTATTTTTTTTTATTTTAAAAAAATGTAACTAAAAGTGCTAGTGAGCCAATCGGTTTACCCACCAACCCGTGGTGGGTCGGTTCGGGGTCAAGTTTTTCTGGCTCGTTAATAAATGAGTCGGGTTGGGTTGACTCACTAAGTGACCAACCCGTGGTGGACCGGGCCGGGTCAGACCGAGTTACCCATTTTGACAGCTCTAATAAAAGTAATTTCTGGTAGTATAAATTATAGTAGCAGTATATAAAACTTAAATTCTTGTAGTTCTAACGTTTTTGAAGTATATGCAGAATCCACTTTCTGAAAATTTGAATTTTATGGATTCTCGAATAAATAATTGATTAATTCATTTTACTAAATTCGTTTTACTTTAAAATTATTCAATCTCATTTCCCTAACAAATAAATTTATTTTACTAAATTATAATTTTTTTACTTTTTAAAAACTAATTTTAACAATTATTTTTAATATTTTACTATTTATAATCATTTTTACAACTAAATAAACATTAATCGTTATTATTTTATATTACTTTAATAACTAGGGATATTTTGGTAATCTTTAATTTCTACTAATTAAACAAATTTTTTAAAACTTTCACATCAATCAAATCCTACACTAATTCTCACAAACTTTACCTCTAAATTAACTCTCAATCACCTCCAAATCCACTCAAGTAAACACAAAAAATTTTACCCTCAAATCCTCTCAAATCCATTCAATCACTTTCCTCTAAATCATCTCCCCCAATCGCCTCCAAGTAAACACAACATTAAAGAGGAGAAGGAACTCATATAGAAAAACTTACCTAATCTTTGTTATTGTTGTATGATTGCATGTTAAATTGCTTTATTATCCATTTTGTTGTACATGATTATATGTATGGTTGAGAAAGGGGGATAAAGATTTGTATGGCTGTGCAAATGGATGAAGATATGTATGGTTGTTATGTTTCTCTTAAGTTTGATGTAACCATGTTAACCAAAAGGTATTTGTGTGATTGTGACGTTGGTTGAGGATGATATATGCACTAGCATGAGTTGTGATAATGTGAATGTAGGTACAATTTTGTGTTGAGACATCATATGTGTATGTTGTCATTATTTCTCTTATGACTTATATGATTTTGTCAAGGGTTATGATAGTTGTATGGAACGAAAATGTACTACTTGGGTGTATGTAGGATACTAGGGTTAAGAGATTAATAATATGCAGTTTGGGGGTTGTATTGTTTAAATCCAGTGGATATATGCAGTATTTCTTGTTGTGTTGAGGGGTTGGTTTTTAATCTACATTATAATGGATTTTGGATGACTTTTATGGCGTGATTTAAGTATCTAGGTATTTTTCCATGGATCTAGGTTGCTTGAATGTGTGTATGAGGTGTCAATCTTGTTCCCACGATATGTGGGGAGGTTGTATGAGTTTGATAGGTCTTTGAATCTTTTTCAGTATGGTTTTAGTCTTGGGAATAATTGATTATCGAAAGTGATAATCGATTATCCGTGAGTCATTTTAGAGTCTTCCCATTAGAATAATCGAGATAATAAATTATCTTCATGTAGTTTGTAATCCGAAAGGTTTAGATTGTAAAGCTTATTGGAATAATCGATTATCACTAGTGATAATCAATTTGGATGGACTGCAAGACGCAATGTTTTTCGAGGAAAGTGAGTTAGGGGCTATGTTTGGGTGATGTTTGACTCTTGATTGAGGAGGGAGCATGGATAAGTGAATGGAGTGTACCAATGAGCATGTGAGATGAATGACGTGTCTACTTGTTGTACCTAGTAAATCCTGAGATGAATGGCTGTGCGATGCCGAATATAGACTCTTTAGTCGTGGATGCAGGAAGAAAGTGGTGTTCGAGTGTTGCACCTTCTTTGGCCAAGTGATACGGGAAGAGTGGAATGGTGTTTTGTTTGAACTTTGGTTGGTTGTTGAATATAGTACCTAGTGTGCGATGCACTGACATTTTTACTCATAATAAGTCTTTCCAAAGCAGGGAAACAAGTCATTTAGCTATGAGGGCGAGATGACTCAAACGAGTCTGTTCAGTATAACAAGTGTGTAAGGTAAGGTATAAAAGTGCGGATAATAACGTCGATGACATTCGAAAGATTAGTGATCTATATTAATAATGTTAAGGATGTAGTTTGCATGTTTGTTATTATGTAATGTTTATTGCTATTCACATATTATATTGTTATGATTTATTTTAAAGGTAATTTACTCCCTACATATTTGTGTTTGTTGTTTGTTATTTTAATAATAATCATATAATAGAATTATACGTCAACAAATAATTTGCATATGTTTCAAAAATATAACAAATGCACGAGATGATGAGAGAGATTTGTAATTATTTAAAGTTTTTTTTATTATTTAAATTTTATTTTTAGAACGATATATTCAAATTTATTATTATTTTCTGTGCTATTTTAAATAATTTTGAAGATGTAATATTACTTTTAAAACTATGATGATTTCATTTATTTTTGTAAATTTTTGAGTTTTTAAAAAATATGTTTCGTACCGTAGAAAGTTTGAAAATTTTCAGTTTAATTAATATTCGTGACTCGAGAAATTTAGAGCGTTACAATTTACCTTTATTTATACCCGCTCAAAAATCATGTCAACGTAAATACCCAAAGATAATTTTGGATGAAATTTGAAGTTTGCTAATCCAGTGATTAAATTTGATTTTTTTTATTATCTCTTAATTAACTTTTACAGCTTCAAAACTAAAAAATTGATTGTCAATTTTTTTTATGTCTCTAGAGCATATATGTAAATGATTTTGAAATACTTTAATCACATGTTAAAGTCAAGTCGAATTTTTTTGAAATGCAATCATATGTTAAGAAGTTACTTAATTACGTAAGAAACTACTCTTAGTGTTATACTTGTATTCAAACAATATTATATTTACAGTATAAAATTAACTTTGCGTGTTAATTATGTTTATTTATCCATTATGGATATAATATTGTATGATTATTGGATACTAGCAGATATGAATATTATAGAAAGGCAATTTTATCTAACAAGGGAGTAAAAACTATTGGAATTGGGACAGTGAGATAGCAGAAGTTGTACTGCATAAGTAGTGGCCTTAAGGCTGCGAAGTCAACCATTGCGAAGCAACTAAAATTCACTGTAATGCTAACAATGTCCATTTATTTTGACAGAAAAAGAAAAAAGAGTTGGACAAACGTTGGTTAATTTATATTAGACTTACAGTTTATTGTTTTGTTCTAGTGAGGAAAACTTCGTTACAGAAGAAATATAACTACTATGTCCTCCCTCCTCTTATACATCTCAGATTAGGTAATGTTGTAAGAACAATGAACTACAATGTAATTCAAGTTGCGCAATTTCAACAACAAATGCTCATGTCCGGTTCAAAACATTGTACTCAAACAAACCTGTGAAAACAAAAATAAAAAATAAAGATTCTTCAGGAAAATACAACAATATTAATTAACAACTATAATTATTTACTCAAAGACTAGAAAAACACAATTATATTATGGTATTTTTGTAACAATTTACTAGCATTAAATATACCTTGTTATACGAGGCAATATTACTCGTATAAAAAAGTATATTGGAATTAACTTGACTGAATTCAGGTAAATTTAAGAACTTTCAAAGCATATAGAAAGTACGGAAATGAAAAAAAATCAACAAAAATAAAAATCTAGAGATTCCCCAAAATATAAAAGTGCAAATCACATTGTTAAATAAATTAAAAATGGGAAAAATGCATATAACTAACCTTTTGCAGCAAAACGCTCAAGCCCACTTCACAGCTTCAAAAGAAACTATAATGTTGTGAAATCTACACCAAGGATTAATTGAAAAGGCTATGAATTAAAATCCTGAAGCTTCTCCTGCAAACATACATATATGTAAGCATTAATTCTTTTATTCGATGAATTCAATAAAAGTAATATGAAAAGATCATATAGACATAATGATTTATCATACAATCAAATGTTGCCCAAGTTGAAGGTGGCACTGTTGAGAAATTTTTGTTATCGTCATAGATGCAAAGCAAGTTGAAAATGTTCCCAGTAGCGATGCTCTTTGTAGACTTGTCAAAATCAACAGATGAGGATGGCCTTTTAAATGGAGGAGAATTCTTCTTTTGCGTGTCTATAAAGCCCTGAATTGCATAAATACAGTTATATATACTTAGAAAATGAAGTAATAACAGTTGTGACCTTCTATTAAAAAGATCTAGTTGAATTAACAACAATTCACTAAGAGGTAATAGCATGGTTACCCCTCGAGGTCTTGTTATTGGGGGTAGAATTTGTACGACGTGGTTTGCAAGAATGCTTTCTTCAAGAGAGAGTCTCCTGTTGTTCTTCATAATGCCTCCATTTGATGTTGATTGCTCTTCATCTTTTGAAGCCCATCTTTTCTCTACATACCTAAAACACCCAATGGTCGATCAAAACTATCTTTTACTTCCAAAAAATAATGTCGATCACGACTTACTTCATACGGATAAACTTCTCCATTGCCAATTTACTTCTATCAAAATTTGGTGGCATTTCTGCTTCCCAGTGCCTATTTGACTTTACATTGCCCATGACTGCGTACAACGTGTTATAGAGACTAGTTATGTTATGTGCAAGCAACACAAGGAGTAATAATTACAATATTACACAGTTTCTTACATTGCATGAAAGAAACTTGGTCCGGTAACCACGTATCTAAAGTTGTGGACCGCACCTAGTTGCAAAATGAGAACACGCCATCACTATAAAATTTACTATGTAAATAATAGATTACCATATAGTGCTTTATTGTAACCCTCCATATAGAACAGAAATATCGGATACTGTTCAAAGAAAATCCATTTACATCACCAATTGGCAACAGTTTGTATGCAGTGATTTAGATTTATAAACAATGTATATATTATTAACAATATTGCAAAAACTACATTACTAGAAAATCATTTGAACAAATTTATTTCCAAAATTGAAAACAACTATGTTATACCAAGTGATTGGCAGACTAACTCGGATTAAAAAAGTTAAACTTCCAAAAATAGTTAATTGAATTAAAATAAACTACAAAAATAATTATTTTATTAAAATTAAATTAAACTTTTTGTTAGTTCACTTTTTAGAAACTTAGCCACTAAACGAATAATTGAATGTATTACTTCAAAAGTGTTGAAAGAAATATTTACACAATACAAGTGTTCTTGTAAGTGAGATTTCAGTTGTGATTTTTTATCAGTAAAATTAAATCTGATTGGTAAAAAAAAATAGGTCTTTTTTTTTTTAATAATATTAAGAATGCATATAAAAGTTGGTGATCCCACCTCTATGTTAAATGAAATGAAGTAATATTTGGAGTTAAAAGAAATAATAACTTTTTATCTCCTCTGCTAATAAGAATGTAATTCAGATAATTATATTTGTTTAATTATTCTAAAAAAATAATTCAATTATAAAATATATAATTTAGTTAAGTAATTAAAAAAATAATTTATCAACAAATATATAATGTAGTTAACTAAATTGAAATTAGTTCAACTAACTTAAACTTATTGACTATTTTTGCAATATAGTCTCATGTATACTGGGTGATTTAGAAAAATTTATCAGCGATTTTAAAAATAAATAAATAAAATTAAAATTTTAAGGTATGTTTAATATAAATTAGAAAATTATCTATTTAATATTTCTTCTACCATCTAAATTCTTTCTAAAATTAATTATTTCTTATATTTTTTTAATAAAAAATCATCGTAAAAATGATAACAGAATTTAGGACAATTTGAATCAATCAGACTTCGCTGTATTAGTTTATGTAAATGTGGTGTGGACTGACAGAGTTTAGAATTATTATGAAAATCAATTATATTGTTTTAATATTTATTTTCTGGAGCTTTCTTGAACTACATATTTTAAAGTGTCACCTATTTTCATAATTTTTTTTTTCATTTTATTATCTTTTCTCATCTCTATCTAAAAGTATGACATAAAAGAACTGGATACAAAAAATGTAAACCTTCGATATATGAACTCCAAGGCTTCGGTGAATTCCTGAACATTGCATGCAAATGAAAATCCCTAGGTTAACACTAGCCCATCGCGGTGCCCTGACAATATTTGAAAATGGGAAAGGTAAATTTAAAAACAACTAACATTGCAGGAAGAAAAAGTTTCAATAAATGCTGCGATATAAAGTGAAGAATCGGATACAATCAAAGAGCGAGTTTAAATTAATATGATGTGCGTCAAATTATCGTTCTGAAATGGATATACCTGTTCCGGCAGTCTGCACATTCCCTGTTCTCGGGCAGCTTAAGAAGTCCTTCCAAGATCTGCATAAGGCCAAAATGTAACAAGATGAATCTATGTTTATCAAGTAAACAAAAAAAATCCCCAAAACCTGATTTCAGTAAACTATTAGAGATTTTAGAGAATTTTACAGATAATATAAACAGATGAAACCTTGGCGTGTTTGGCATTGAGCTCCTTAGAGATGGAGGCTTTCCCGTTCATGTTGTGTGTGCAGTGCAGAGCGAGGGAAGAGCAAAACAAGAGTGTGAAGAGAGGAATGAAAATGTTAAGCAGGGACGAGGAATGGTTTTATAATCCAAAATACAAAAGCATTGGTGTGGCTGGCGTGACCTCCAACCCTGCCACCATCATCACTCCCTCTTTCTTTGTGACTTTCACATGTCAACATTGCTGGCAATACAATTGCATCAACAATACAGATTAAATCAAGTGACACTTTCCAATGTTTTCCTTTTTTTTCTTTCTTTCTCCTTTTCACTAAAATAATACTATAATATCACTTATTTATTATCATTGCGGGCAGGCACAATCCGGCAATCCCGTGTATAGACGTACACCACTACTTCGGAATTCCTGATCTTTCTTTAAAAAAAACACAACCGCATAACAAATCTCTCTAATATTTTTGCTCATCAGCAATCGTGTCATTTATTGCTTTGATTGAAGGAGTCTCAACTCCTTACCATACCTAACCACCCTTTATCCTGCTTAAGTTGTTTCTTAACTTCTTTCTACACTTGACAAAGCTTCTTCAACATTCTTAATCATACTTTTAAAATATTCAATTGTCTTATGAAATTCATGTTCTTCATAATTTAATTTGTTTTGAATTTATAATGTTTTTATCTAAACAAAATTCTTTTATTGATCAATTAACATTTTCACTTATCTATAGTAGTTAACGTGGTGTGATCTTGTTTCGTTCCATGTTTTCCAAGTTAATATTTCGTTGTTGTTCATGATAACTGTCTCGAAGGGATTTTCTTTTTTTCCAGAAAAAGAGTAGATATTTCAGGTGCTAAGGATTTTGCGTACACACACACATACATATATATATATATATATATATATATATATATATATATATATATATGTTGAAATTATATTTAATTTCAAAAGGTAGTTTAAAAAAAAAGTAGAAAAATAGATTGATAAGATTTTTTTTTTCAAACATTCGGCGGAATTAAATGCTACTGAGCTTGAATTGGAAGACTTTTTCTTCCTTCACCACCATAATTTCTTGGCTAACGTCTAAATTTTTTGAAATAAGTCTTTTGGAAATTTTGGAACAGTTTTTTGAATTTCTAAAACACAAGAACAAGTTTTCAGAATAGGATGCATACAATGAATTTGAGAACAAGTTTTAAAAAATAGAATTTATGGAAGAAGATTTTCAGAACATATATAATATCGATGGGTACAGGAAGCAAAAGCCGAAAACATTAGTTGGGCCTGGGCCTTGACTATGATCCAAGATTTCTGTTAACAGCTGTTAGACAGAGAGAGACGGTGGGTGAAGGTGGTATTGGAGCGGCAAGAAAAAGGATGAGGTGGTGCAGAGAGGTGTTCTCTGTGCGTGGGTCTGGGTCGGGTGCTCATGCCATTGCGCTGTCACTCGCACCTATAGTTACTGCTTCCTTTTGCAGCAAAAGTCTTGTGTTGCCATTCCAAAATTCTCCTTTCAAATTCAAACTCACTGACTCATCTTCACTTTCTCTCACCCATCGTAAGCAGCTCCTACCCGCTGCACTGTCACTAACACAGCCCTCTACTGCAAGGGAGGACGATTTTGATTTTGTGGTCGTCAATTTCTACCATTTTGTGTTCATCCAAGACCCACAAGCCGAAGTCTTCAAACACCGTTCTTTCTTGGAATTGGAGGTTCGCTTTCATTTTTTTTTGCGGTTACGCTTTTCCTGTTACCATTGAATTAATTATGGTTTTCTCAACAAAGTTGGATATAGGAAGTATTGCCATTACTAAATATTTTCCTCTTCGTGAATGTATTGTTCACCCATGCTTTGATAAACAATACTTCAGAATCACAAGTGCATTGTTTGACCCGAACCCAAGTTCATTTCGAATCCTACCTTTCCCAGTCTGTAACTTCTATCATTTAGCAGGACCTCGACATCAATGGAAGAGTCTATGTGAATGAACAAGGGATTAATGCCCAGGTCAGTTTTGCCCCAGTACTATTTAGCCATTTTGTCATGCATAATATTTCGATAGAGATATATTTTCTTTTTTAACCTGATTGGAAATGCCAAGGATAATGTGAATTACACGCAACAATTCTTTTGCATTATAGATATGAAAAATGGTGATCTTACACCCAATTTTTTCTAGCGTATGGGTGGATAAAATCAGAGATATAAGAAAATTAGGGTAACAATAAGATGGACGAGAAATAGAATGTATGATAATAATAACTCTGCATTTTCTTACGGCACTACGATGTTTATAGATGTGGCTACAAGATATCCTTACAATATTCCAGGGTCTACATATATGTCTTTCTGATCTGATGTGTCAAATAGCACAAAAAAAAAAAAAACAACTAAATGCCCCTTCATATTTGCATTATAGGGGTTAACCTTAAGTCATCTCACAAGGGCACAAATCAGTTGATTCCAATCTCACTAAAACACTACTATTAGGGAATTTTTTAGATGCGAATATAGTTTTAGACCTATATCTAGAAAAATAACTAATGAAATTTGGAACTAATTTTACCTCCCTTTTTAGGAAAGATATTTGAGAAAATCTTTGGGCCTTGACTATTCCTAAGTAAGGCCCATCCATCCAGTTACCTTTCTAAAAGGGGTACTATCTGCCTAATTTGAATCTGATTTGAGTAGGTTATGTCCATATATCAGATGAACAATCCAAAGTTTAGCTCCTGTAATTTCAATTGCCATTGTGTCATGAAAATACTTCAAATTTGGATGAGGCTGTGACAAACGAAATTAAAGAACTTTTCTTGTCTTCGCAAAGACCTAAGAAATGTCCAAAAATATTTGTAGTACCAGTTATGACCTACACAAGACAAATATGTTAAATGACTATCAATATGAACACTAGTGAAGACTAACAATTAAGTCCATTAAGGCCCACTGATTCTGGACTCACTTAATATCTCAATATTAAGCCCAAGTATATGACAATTTTGTACAAACAGGTCACAAATAAATGTCTCAAGTATGTTCTGTCAATATGATGTATTACTGCAGTATAGTGGACCATCAAAAGATGCTCTGGCGTATGTCAACTGGTTAAGACAGGATAACAGGTTTTCTGACATATTGGTTCAGATATCTCCATCAGAAAATGGACATACCTTTCCAGCATTAAAGTTGCGTTATAAGCCTTCATTGGTACAGGTAAGATATAAAATATTCTCTTACAAATTAAGTTTGTTAGGATTACCATAGCTGTATTTCTTCTGGTTTTGAAGCTATGATCTGTTTTTTCTTTTGAGGGCAATCAAATTTCATCTTCTGGCTCAGACTTCAATATGCCGTGGCTGTATAACAAATGAACAAATTTGTGCATTTCTTTATCTTCATGTCTGGCATATTTATGATTCTCATTTTTTTTTCCAGTTTGAAGGTGGTATGTCACATCTTCCGTTGCTTGATCCTTCAATGCGTGCAATACCTTTATCACCAGCAGAATGGAAAGAAAGATTGGAAGCAGTCAATAAAACTGATCTTAGAGCAAAAGATTATCATGACAGAGATTTCATTCTATTGGATGTCAGAAATGGTATAAGTTCTAAAGTTCCAAAGTGAATCTACCATTATTTCCTTAATTTAAACTTTCCTCCCTGTTCTATTTCCTATATTAAATCATATCTTATTTTGGACTATTTGGTGCCTGAATCAAATGTTATTTGTAAAATTACTTGTCATTTAAAGAAGAGTTCCTGATGAACACCAATTTTGCTGAGTTATCATTTTGAGATAATCTGCATCAGTTGTGACTTACGAGAGAGGCAGGATGTGAATGGTTTTCTAGTGACAATCTTCTGCCTTATATGCGATACTTTAAAATAGTGCAAAATTTGAAAAACGCAGCAATGACATGTACAGACGACTGATCTGGCCATGTAATTTACAGG
The DNA here is from genome assembly GCF_000741045.1 of Vigna radiata var. radiata. Taxonomy (NCBI): domain Eukaryota; kingdom Viridiplantae; phylum Streptophyta; class Magnoliopsida; order Fabales; family Fabaceae; genus Vigna; species Vigna radiata. The sequence goes on along the minus strand of NC_028351.1, from coordinate 5,015,324 downwards.
ATTTCATGAGAAAAGTGAAACTGAAGGCCATGGTTTGAGCAGACCTTTAGCATGCATGGATATATGTTACAGACAGCCTAAACTGCCTTTTTAGTAAAATATTATTTGAGAAAGATTAGAGGATCTAGAGGGAAATTTATGAATTACTTGATTTTAGATTCCATGAGAGAGAGGGAAAAACATATTGTTATTGTTGACTGAGTCTATTACAGGAGGGAAGGACTCTAAACAGTTGTAGCCAGTTGTCACATGATAACTGGATAACTAAAATCCCATAACTAATTCAGTTAACTCCCTTACTGATAAATAGAGGTAACAAACTGAATGAATTAAATAAATTTGTTTTCAGATTATAAAGTGATTCAAGGTGTCTCCTGCAAACTTGGTGGCATTGAAAATGACATGATACAAATGGACTAATTTTGTCCTTAAGCCCCAGGATAGTTAATGGGCATGTTTGCTTTTCAGTTGTAGTAACTCAAACCCTAGTTGAATTCAACCACAATTTTGGTTGTTCCAACTGAAAAACAAACATTTCAATCTCATATTATCTTCTATAGTCTATACTTTCCTCTTCGAATTATTTGGCAACCATAAGGATCACATAGAGTGAAGATTGGGTACCTTGTCCCTGAGGTGTTACAGGTCATAAGCACAATGTTCTGGCTGGGTAACACAAGGAGTTAGTATTTTCTCTCCCATGATTAAGGGTGGGTGTTCTTGCATCACTCTCTAACTGCACTGAACGTGAGTTAGAAAGTTAGATTTGGTTAAGACAAACATAAGTACATTGGTCACACATTCGTGGGCAAAGTGTTACAATTGATATGTTTATTGATTGCAATTTTGAAAGGGAACCTGACTTTGCTCCTTAACTGTAAAAGTGTCTTGTTTCCCCATGTCACCTAAAAGGGGTGAGGGTGTAATTATAGCCTTAGTCCTAATCTGTACATAATTATATTAGTAATAACACACGAACCTGGTTCAGTCAATGACTAACATACATGGAGTATCCACTATGCAAATATACCTGTTAAAAATTGTAGGAATAGGCTTCTGACCTATCATTTTGTCTCTTCTGCCCTTGGTTGATATCTTCAATTCATATTTTTAAATATCTCAATATATTTTCCCTTCTTTGTTATAAATATTTATATTTATACTTTTCCTAATTATAGGTTTCAACTTTAATACAGTATCGTTGCTGTTGTTCAGGTTATGAGTGGGATATTGGACATTTTCGTGGGACTCAACGACCTAGTGTGGACTGCTTTAGGAACACTTCTTTTGGTCTTTCTCAGGAAGAGGTTGGGTCATTATCTGATGTCTCAGTGCCTAATGTGGACTGATTCAGGATTGATATGGTCTCCTGATAAGCTGAAACTTGCCATCAAGTTGTATGGCTTTTTCTTTTAATCAAAGTAATGCATAAGATCTTGGTTTTTTTGCATTGAATTTAACATTGTTATTCACTTGGAAAAATAACATTTTCCATTTATTAAATTGCTTTGATTTCATATAGACTTTTTCTCATTTGCTATGAGCTTTGTCTAGATGAAAGGTTGGGATCTATGAGTCACTAATTCGAAGTCTTATCTCTCCATTATGGGTATTAATGTACTCCTCTCTGATATGCCCTCTTTAGATCACTGCTTCAGATCCTTTATCAAACGTGGATAAAGAAAAGACAAACATATTGATGTATTGCACTGGAGGGATTCGATGTGATGTATATTCTACAATACTAAGGTAAATTATTATTATTAGAGAATGCTAACGCCTTGATGCTTTGATTAAGAAACAAAAGTTGAAAGTGAATACAAGAGGAAAAACATTCGTTACTTATGGTTCTAGAAACAGGATTGGATAACCTATTTGACCAAAAAAAACCTGTGAGCTAGCCTAGTGTTTGGTCCAAATAAAACATTTTCTCATTTTTTTCTCTACCTGTAATCTGATTCCTTATTCATAGAACTGAAGTCACGTACTCTTTCTACTCCTTCTCATATTGTTAATTCGGTGCATTGCTTTGATGCCATGTGACAGGAGGCAGGGATTTCAGAATCTATATACCCTGAAGGGAGGTGTTTCTCACTATTTAAAGAACGAAGGGGCTGCTGAATGGGTGGGAAATTTATTTGTATTTGACTCCCGTTTGTCTCTCCCTCCTTCTGTTTACTATACTGGGGCCACAACCAAAGCAGAATTAACTCCAGTTTCTGGAGATGATAAGTTTGCAAAATGCCATGTATGTAATTTGGAAGTGAGTGAATTGAGACATAGGAACTGCGCAAATCTTGATTGTAATTTGCTTTTTCTGTAAGACTCCCTTCTCTGTTTCATTTGTCATTTTTTTGAAAGACTTATTTTTTGCAATTGGTGATTTTCATCTTGTGAAGCATGTTAACCTTTGTCATGCAGATGCTGCACAAAATGTGTAAAGGATCTAAGAGGTTGTTGTTGTTTGACGTGCACTACTGCTCCTCGGCTTAGACCTGTTTTAAATGGAATGCAGAGATACAAAAAATGGCACAACTATCGGGATATGGATTTGCCAGAGCAATGACTATTTCAACTTAAATGCTCTTGTTATCCAATGGATAAAGCTAGTTTCTCTACATTTTTGTTGTTTTCCAGCTGTGCATTGGTATCTATTGGAACACTATAACTGTCAATAAATTTTCATGTATACAGGAATTGAAGTAATATTGAATTGATGAAGTTTGCAACTCGATGCAGTGAAGCCTCACCTTTAAGTTTCAATACATCTTGCTCGAATAGAAAAGGTAAAGGTTGTGACAGTAACATCCTGGACATTTAACCATGTAGACGGTTTATGATTTGAAATGATAAAATTCATGTAGAGTATGTTGTGTGGACCTTGTTTTTCCAATGTCCCGTGTAAATTTGAAATTGGTTTTATTAGAATCTGCTATCATCTTAGGTTCCTTCGTATATAAACCTACAAAGATTATACACTATTAGTTATCACCTTATGTACCATTTGTATATAAACCTTTTTAAACTGTCAGTCGATTTAATGTCTGTATTCTATCATATCAGGACATTATTTAATTAAACTACAAAAAACATAACATTATGTTACTTATTTACACATTTTATTCTAATCTAGGTGCATAGCACGAGGATGTCATTCCTCTAAAGTTACACTCAGTGCAACATTGATTATGAGATCACTTGTAGTTATCTTAAATTTTTAGTTTACTTAAAGTAATATTGTCTGGATAATAGAGCATTTTAATTTATTACCATATGGTTGTGTTTGAAAGAGAAAATTTCAAATTTTAGGAAATTGGAAATGTTTAGATTTAATTTTTTTTTATGTTCTGTTTATAAAAATTAATTCAAACTTTTTTATTTTTAAAATTCTTAATTTTAGCATTATAATTAATTTTATCATGTACAATAAAGTTATGTGTGTGTGTGTGTATATATATATATATATATATATGTATATATATTAAATTTCAAACATTAAACTTATGAGAATAAACTCTAACTAATTTTAAATAATTACTAATTAAAAATTAATAAAAATTGATATTTAATAATTTGAAACATGCATATAGGGTGCGGCGTTTGTTGCATGTTAGTGTTTATGAATGCTTTACTGACATATGATTGCATTTCTTTTAAGAGCGTTTGTTCCGTTTTTATGAATGTTTTACTATGACATATGATTACATATCTTTTAATAACATATATTACACTGTATTGAATTTCTTGAACAAAATATCTTGTAAACGAATAATTTGGACACTTTCCAACTATAGATTTAAGATAAGTGATTCTTGATTATATCGAATATGTCCCACAATTCATGAGGTATGAAGTTAAACGACTATCTGATCCCTAATTTATTTTATTTTATGTATAATATTTATTTTATCTTTTCCATTGAGGATTTAAGCTCCACCCTTAATAACCACAATTTTTTAAATATAACAATCTATTTAATGTTTCATTTTTATCATCAAATATCTACTCACATTTTTATTTCAAAAAGTGCAGTTCAAACAATGTTTAAGTGGAAGAAAAATAGAATTAAAACATTCTCAGAAAAAAAAATTTGTCTCTTTCCACCTCATAATAAACAATTGTATGAGATACATAAAAAAATATCGTGTCTGTATGGAATGCTAAACAAACATTTCAGTTTTTTTAAATTCCACAATTATATGAATCAAATTTAAATTTAAATAACAAAGCTTAAACTTTGTTCAACTAAGCTTAAAAAACACGCTTAAATATAAAGTTTCTAATGTATTAAAATATGCATTAAAAATTAAGGTTGAATATTTTATACCTGAAACATTGGCACTTTTGTTTTTTTATCCTTAAAATAATGAGTATTTGTTCTTTATTTTCAAGACGTCATTTAATTTTAGTCTTAATAAGAGCAAAAGTAACAATTATTATTAAACTTAAACAGAAACGAGATTATGAATCTATTTTCTAACTGTACGTCAACTTACATGTGAACTAGCTTTTAGTGTCGATTAAAAACGGGCAGAGTGGCTCTTGTTCTGTGTTAGACAAACTCCAGATTTTAAGTAATCCGGAAAACTTTCAGACAACAAAATCCTAATGTTAAAAAGGTTATGTTATCTTCGGGATTAGACAATCAAAATTATTTATTCACTGCTGTTCAAACATTCTGGATGATGAGAGACTTTCGAATATTAGAGTGTCTTTGCTAACAGGACAATACTAAAACCAAAGAACCGAGTCGTGGATTTACAAGCTCTTCTTTCAAGGCAACCAGATATTTCTGAGACTCTCATAAGTTGTTTTTGTACCCGAGAATATAGGCATATGGACGACATGAAGGTAGTATAACCAAAGATAAGTTCACCATACACATGATATGAGATGCTAGGTCACAAAGTATAGGTACTAAACCCTTATTTGACCTTATCGATACGTGGTAATGAATAATACAAGATCCTAACTACATCTACGATACACAACCCCAAACCTTAACCCCAATGATGCGAAAAAGCTGCAATTAATCTTACTTTAATGATTAGGCTTCATTCCAAGACCATATCGGTGCAAATTCAAAGCTGGTGTTACTTTTTTTGATCGAACTTTATAGAAGTCTTGAACCTACTACACATTAAATTTTATCTCCAACCCAAACATAGATAAGCAGTCACACGTAAATATTATGTTTTAGCTGGGCAGGTCTTTTGATAACTAATTATATATGACACAAAAATAGTTAAATGCATATTATATAATTATATAATATAAATAACATATAAGAATACAGAATCAGACTATCTAAATATTATCAAACAAATACAGAGAGAGAGAGAGAGGGGGGAAGTGAAAGAAGTTATTAAACAGATATATATAGTGGGAGAAAATGTGAAAGAAAGGTAAGTTACTCAGAATAAACTTAGAAATCTTAATATACAATCTAATGTAACAAAAATCATTCAGAGAATTGAATATCTTAACTTAAACCATTGAATATCAAATCCCGATATGGTGACCTCAAGGGTCTATTCATAAGACCTACCGTAGTTATCTCCGTCCCCTTTATGGATGATGAACCTCGCATGTCATGGAACTTAACCTCCAAGTTAGATCAATTATAATTCATGTCTTAAACATAAGGCTTATGTGGTATAGTCCTATGAATCTTGGGTCAGAACCGAGGCTTCACATATATGTCACTTTTAACTAATATTAACTGCAGGAATTAAAAACAGTATTTTCAAAATTCCAAAACCAAAAACCCAAAAAAAAATCAGGAACCGAATAAAGAACACACTAATATTACATAAGAACAAAAGCATGTTTAATCTGCTAGTATTCACAGAGAATACACATCCAATTAGAAGTATATTTAAGAATGCGAATTAAAAAAACAAAAACAGATATTATTATACCATATCAAAATTCACAAACTCTACACACACTACTATCCCTAATTAGCAAGTTTGCCTGTGATTCTAGAAACCAAAAATGAACTTGTAACATAATTTAATTTTGCCTGAACTGTATGCGGCAACAATTTTCTAAATCTGGGCTGTATATGTTGTTTGTTCCTATTTTCTTTTTCCTTTGTCCTTCAAGTAAAAACTATGTTTTAATATTAGACCCTGGTTGATAATAATAGAAGAATATCAAACAACAAATAAGGATTCATCGGTGTTACCGAGACAGATGAACTACACATGGTTTCACTGAAGCGTAATATTGATCCATTCATAATATTGAAATATCTGCAACAATATGCGTTACATTTACAGCACCGGAAAATGAGTGCACAGTCCATGGCACCGCTACCACCTAGAGTAGAGAGAGAGAGAGAGAGAGAGAGAGAGAGAGAGAGAGAGCAAGAAATAAGAATGAATATCTGAAAACGTGGATGACAAGAGTGTTGTGTCGATGATAATGCGAAAACCGAGTTGAAGATAGTATCTGAATTTGAAATAAATATTCAAAGTACAAAAGGGTGCGACTAAAGGATGAAATGGAAATCAGAGAGAGAGGGGAAGGATTTGAAAGTTGAAGTTAATTGGGAAGAAGAAGATAGAAGGGTTAAAATTAGGGAAAAATAAAGAGTAGGTTTAGAAGAAGGGTGACTTACGATTGATTGATAGTTTCATTTACAATAACGATCAGCCTTCTTCTTGACACGATCATCGAGGGCATCCTCAACTGAATTGAAGTTAGTTTTGGGTTGGTACCCGAACTTCTTGGCTTCCACGGGGAAGAGTTGGTCGTACTTCATACGCTTCGCCGCGTCGATGGTGTATTCAGATCCCTCCGCCTGTTTGTCGGTGTCGACAGCTTCGTCAGGGTTGGGGTTAGGGTTAGGGTTAGGGCCGGAGTTCTCATCCTCGGCGGCCGCCGCCGTCGTCCGCTTCTTCTTGTTCTTGCCCTTCTTCTCGATGGATTTGGAGCGAGAGGCGAGAATCCCTCCTTTGAATGCCAATCTTCCTCCTTTCGCACGCTCGTACGGATCCGACATCTCAGCAAACACAAACCACGCGGCTCTCCTACTCTCTTCCTAAAAGCACGATACAAAACATACACTCACAATTTCTTATATTTGTTTTACTCATGGCTTTTTTCTGTTAGACAGGCCCATTCACACCATCCTTCTTTCCCAAAAGTTTTGTGCGCACACTTTCAAAATTTTCTAAATATCATTTTATCTTTTATGAAATTGACTTTCTGAATGTTTTGAAAAATTTCAGGATAATAAAATTCTCAAAATAAGATTTTCAGAAATTTTTAAATGAAAAACAGTGAAATGACAACGATAGTGGTGTTTAAGTTTTATACAAGTGACAATAATAGTATAAACTCCGATGTAATGTAATCATAAAAGGGGTTTTAAGTGTTTTAATATAATTGTGAAGGTACAGTTAATAATTGTTTGAGTGCAACAAGGAATAACCTCTAACAATTTATACAAGAACACTTTACCTAATGTCTTAATCTATCACACAAAGTTAAATAAATTATTTTAATTTTATAATTTAGTGACAAAGAAAAAAGTAATTGGTAGAGACATTTCATTTAATGAAGAAAAAAAATTGAGATTTGTCTTTCAAAGTTCAAAAAGAGACTATAGTAATTCTATAAAAGAAAGTTATGAAGATAGCTACAATAATGTAAATCTAAAACTGGCTGAATCATAAGCATCAAGCATATTGCAGATGTAAAGAAGACTATCAACCAAATTAGAAAATTGAAGTTATGGGAAATGATAATGATTCATTTTATGAAGAAATTATCAATTTTATTTTATTTGTATATTATAAACTAATAATATTTGAAGAAATTTCAAATAATCTACATTGGAGAAAAATAATGAATGAAGAAATTCATGTAAGTGAGAAGAATCCAATATGGGAATTGTCAAATTTACTAGTAGTTAAAAGGTTGATTGGAGTAAAGTGGGTTTATAAAACTAAGTACAAGCTAAATGAGAAATTGATCACTTTAAAGTAAGGTTGGAAACAAAATGGTATAAACAAAAAGCATTACTAATTATTTTAAACTATTTGTTCTTGTAGTGAGATTATATATAATTCGTATGATTATATCTCCACCACCTCAAAATAATTGGAAATTCACCAAATGGATATTAAGTTTGTTTTCCTAAATAATACTTTGGAAGAAAAGGTGTACGTTGAACAACTTTCAGGATATGAGATTGAAGGCCAAGATAAAGTCTACAAGTTGAAGAAGGCATTATATGGCTTGAAACATTCATTCAAGGCTTGGTATAGAAAAATTGGTTCTTATTTTATGCATAATGATTTTCAAATATGCATGTTTAAGTATACTCTATATATAAGATCTGTCAATAATTTACTCTTCATTGGCAACAATCCAAAGATAATTGCAAAATTTAAGGAGGTCATGATTAAAAGTTTTGAGATTACAAACTTAAATATAATGTCATATTTTATTAATATTGAAGCTATTTAAAAGGACTAAATTTTTCATTTCTCAAAAGAAATATATTGCAGAAATTTTGAAGAAACTCAAAATAGAGAGTTCAAAGTCATTCTCAAAACCTGTTGAAGAAAATAAGAAGTTTAAAAAAGATAATAATGAAAGAAGAATTAATTCAACTTACCACAAGAGCTTGATTAGAAGTCTCAAATATTTGTCTGCCACTAGACCAATTATTGTCTTTGGAGTAGGATTGCTTAACTTATTAATGGAATATCCACGTGCATGTTATTTACTGGGAGTAAAAAGAATTCTCGAGTATATAAAGGGTACTTTGATCGAAGGAATTCTTTTATGCTAACAATCATGGTGTAAAGTTAGTAGGATACACAAAGAGTGATGGACAGGAGATATTGAAAAAGAAAAAGGCTTAATACCTCTATTGGTCCTTTTATTTATCAACTAATCTTATTTTGGTCCTCAAGTTTGCAACAGTCTCAATTTAGTCACAATATTTGAAAATATGAACACATTGTATCTCATCCGTTAAGTGGTAGCAGACTACGTTAATTTGAGCTGACTTGTATTTTTTTTTTTTAAAAAAAATTATTAAATCCATGTGGCAGTGTTCCTTCTTCTTCCCTCAATCAGTGATCACTCACTCCTCCGACCATGCTTCCTTTTCACTTCCACCCTAAAACCCTCACTCCAGACACACACATCTTCTCTCGATCGTCCTCTTCGATCGAATGCGTCACTCCGTCCTCGTCTCCGCTCTCATGTTCGGCGTCGCCGTCGTTTGCCTCCACGGTGCTTTTCGTATGCCTGAGGATCTGTTCCTCGACGAGCAGGACGCCTCTCAGACAACCAGATTCCACTCCTTCCTCGGCAGCCCCGCCGTTGTCGCCACTACTGTTCTAGCCGTGTCTGCGCGAGTTTGAGTGAGGAATCCTTAGATCTGAAACCCGATCTATTGATTTTTGGTGCCTTGAAGCGCCAAGAATGTGGAAATGTAATGTCTCTCTTACCTGAATCCTCAGATCTGATACCCTCTCCAATTTTCCTTCTCTCTTACCTGAAGCCATTTGTGATATGGGTTTGAGAATTGGTTTAGAAACGGAAACAGAGAGAGGAAAAGGCGAGGCTTTGGAAGCGCAGAGTGTGGTGAAGCAGAATCGTAACATGTTTGGGAGCATAAATAGTCGCTAGAATCAAAAGGAGTTGCATTAAAATGGGATAGAGATTAATAGTAGCATGTTTGGGAGCATAAATAAGCGCTCTTTCATGGCCTCTGTTTTCTGCTGCCACTGTTCTTCCCACATCTGCTTCGACCACAATGGCTCAGCGTCTTGCTTTTTCTCTTCACAAGTTCAACACTCTGATTCCATTAAAGTTAGATGAAGGTAATTTTCTTCTTTGGCACCGTCCAAGGCTTTAATCTTGAACACTTCTTGGATGATTCTTCAATCCCACCCGTTTATATCACTGATACGCCACTGCCTCCCTTTCTTTCAATCCTTAGTATCTCTTGTATCAACAACAAGATCGTCTTCTTGTGGCGTGGTTATTGGCTTCGATGATATCGAGAGTCTTTTACTCTCTCAAGAAGAGAGGTTTCATAAACATCGCTGCAAATGCTAAAACCCCGACTTGTTTCTTCTTGCTACACGTATGGTTTTATTCAAAGGATTTAAAATGACAAAGGAAGACACAGAAGATGTTGGTTTGGAGTTTTGCATTCGACAACATCAATTTCTCCGACTGAATTCTCAACATTGGTCTTAATATATTGTTTAAACTTATTGTTGAGGAAGGAATTACGAAATTGGTGTTGGTCAGTGGTAATGGATGTCACATTGGATGCTTAAAGGCTCCTAGTTATTGATATTTGGTGGTGCTGCCATTTTATATTGTGTTTTTTTTCATTGTGTTTTCCACCCACTCGTCTAATTCAGAGATGCACACATTATTGGAGATGACTATGGTGGTTGACTATGATGGTTTACGGTAGAAGAAGGATCACTGATTGAGAAAAGAAGAAGGAACACCGCCACATGGACTTAATAATTTTAAAACATAAAAAAAAAATACAAGTCAGCTCAAATTAACGCCGTCTGCTGCCACTTAACGGATGGGATACAATGTGTTCATATTTTCAAATATTGTGACTAAATTGAGACTGTTGCAAACTTGAGGACCAAAATAAGATTAGTTGACAAATAAGAGGACCAATAGAGGTATTAAGCCAAAGAAAAAGCACATCAGGATGTACATCTCATTATGCACAAGAGTATCATGGTTCTCAAAGAAACAACCAACAATTCCACTCTCAAGAGTAGAGGTATAATATATGATTGTAACAAATTGTACTATATAGATGAGAAGAATGCTTGAAACGATGTGTCAAAAACAAAATACTTTCACAATGATATTTTATAATAACAACTTTTCAAAATCTAATCTTTTATAGACTATTTAAGTATATATATATATATATATATATATATATATATATATATATATATATATATATATATATATATATATATATATATATATATATATATTCAGTTTTTCGAGAATTGTTAACCGAAAAAATAATAGTAATCAAGTATTATTCTACTGAAGAATAAGTTATTAATAATTTTACAAAGTTGTTAAAAGTTAAGTTATTTTATAAATTGAAGAAAATGTTTGGAATGGTAGAAACTTGATTTAAGTGAGGTAATGTTAAAAATAAATCAAATACCTTGAAAAGAAGAGTCCACACTTACTTTAATAAGAAAATGAAATTTGTTTGCAAGTGGATTTTTCAACACCAAGAAAAAGTTTGTACAACTTGTGAATGCATCAAACAGACCTACCAAAAGTTTGTGTTTTTTTGTTGTACATTTGTTTACTTTTTTCTTCCATAAACAGAACTCATTAATGCAATGTAATATATGTGGGCAACAAATAAAAATCAAAGAGTCTCGGTTTCAACCAGAAAAGAGTGAGTTACAAAATGTTCCACTAATATCAAAAATAATATAATTGAAATAAATCAACGCTAAATTAAAAAACAAAAATTTAGTTTTTGTTACACTTAATCTTATCAAAAAGAAATATGAGTCATTAAATTTACTCACTACTTGAATATTTTGAATAACTTAATTTGTGTGAATGCTTAGAAATGTATTTTTTAATTATCTTGAACTTTTTATATCTATTAAAATGTATTATGAAGAACTTCTCATTAATAGTTATTTATTCATAATATTAATACCCCACAAAGGAATTTAGAGCTTTCCTTTCTTTTGTTAAAACCTTTGACTTATACGAAGTTGATATATTTAGGTGAGAAAAATAGGATCATGCTTAAGTGGAATTGATGGTTAATATATTTAAGTGAGAAAAGTGAAATCATCTTTAAGTGGAATTGATGATTGATAATTTCTATTTAGGTCGCGTACTTGTTTGAATGATGAGACAATATATTATGTAGATTTTATTTTACATTATTTTACTAGATATTATTTATTAATTTAACTTTAACAGTATCATCTCACAACTCTAATAAAACATTAAAATTATATATTTATTTTATATTATCTTATGACACGATAATTGACTTCGCCAAAATACTATACAAACGGTTATGTGTATTGAAATTTTGTTATGTAACTTAGACTTTTAGTTAGATTATTCAAATATATTAATATTTACTGTTAATTAATAATTTTTATGAATTCTCACTAAATATTATAAGTTTCTGGAAAAGAAAATATTAAAAAGGAATATGACGATGAAGATATATATATTTTAGTTACTCAGTTTTTAAATTTTATTTTCATATCCAAATTTTCTCACTTTTTATATATTGGTGAACTGAATAAATGAATTTACTTAACATTTGTAAAATTGAAAAATTAATAAATGTAATGGTTGATATGAAATTTAATATGTTTTTTAATTGTTTACTTTTTTAATTATTTGATCTTTATTAAGTTATTATTTATATAGTCTTAATATTTATCAAGTTATTATTATATATTGTCTTAATTTTAATTTGAAAGAAACATAAAAATGTATTATTTTGAAATTAAATCCTTAGTAACATTATATTTTGTTTAATATAATTGTTTTATGAATTAATTAAAATTTTAAATAGTAACAAGATAAATACGTAATATACCTATGAAAAAAAAAAAAACTTTTCCCTAATGGGTGAGAGTCAATTCAAATACTTGCAAATACTTTCAAATTACTACTTTCGAATTAGGGATTGAAACTAAATTAAGGTTGTTGACTTTTTTTTGACAGCGTGTCTTCGAGCTGGTTTGTGTTGGTACACTTCAATCGATTCCATTTATCATTGTTTGGTCAGTTGTTAGATTTTGTTCGTTATTGTTTAATTTAATCCTATAATTTATAAAATAAAACTTATATTTATTTATTTATTATAAAATCATTTTATTTCTAACTAAGCATTTTTGTCTCGATTTCAAAGGGTTAGAATTATCTCTCAAAAAATAACAAAATAGTAATAATAAAAAATTAACCTGTTAATGACAGAATTAAGCCGCAAGATAAGCAATAAACATTTTAGGATTTAACCAATCCAAATTTAGTTTAAGGACTAAATGAAAATTTTATAAAAATTAAAAAAGAAGGCTAGTATATATTTGGACAAACTTCTCCGTATACACTTTGAGGAGAAAAAATAAGATGATTTTTGCATTTACAAATTAAAATTAATTTATACATAAATTAAAAAGTTACGAATATAGAAAATTATAAAAAAATATTTAACAAATTAATTATACATAAGTAATTTTGGCTTATCAAGAAATTAATTTTAGTTTTTCTTCATTAAAAGGAGTTAATGAAACTAGCTTACCCTTAACCCGATTGATAATTATTTACAACATTTTGGAAAATTTTAAACGATTTCGATCCAATAGATTTGATCTGGTGAACAGATGAGTCCATTTTGGTTTTCGTAAAGAAAAAAAAAACATTAACTCATTCAAATCCAAAATTAAAGTATAGTATTAATAATTTCTTTTTGCATCCATTTTCTTCAGTTCAACAAGATAATTTACCATTCTTTAATTCTCATCATCGCTTTAAAAATAAAAATAAAATCAAATATATTGAATTACTTTATATGAATACATTAATTTCAATTATAGATATAACAATACAACATATACATAAATATAAATTATAATGCATATATATATATATATATATATATATATATATATATATATTAAAAATAAAGTTATTTTTATTTTGTAAAACATGTCAATATAAAGTAAGTTTATTTACACTACAGATTAAAGGGTACAAAATATCTAATTTAAGAATAGCTCTAGTCATAATGCATTGTACTTTTTATATTTGAGCAATTTTAGAAGTAAAAGATCAAATAATTTTAGTATATGTTAAAGTGTGGAATAATTTATATAAGTATATTTATAGATTACTCGAGAATACACTGTAACATCATTTTTTTTTTACTTTAAGAAGTAAAAAAAAAATAGAGAGAAATAAGACTATATATACTTTGTTGATAAGACGAAAGTAATGAAAAAGTATAGAAAATAGGATAAACAAATAGAGTGAAAGTACATGAATGATTAAAAAAGAAAAGAGAAGGTTGATTAATGTCTGAACTTTGGCCTCTTGACAATCATGACTGAACATTGAGCATGACGAGCACAGTGGTCACTCACGCTTCCTAAAACCGCTCTGCAATGCAATCAAATGATTAAAGAGTGTTTCTTTTGTAGAGTTAACTAATGGACCCTGAATCCATACCTTTTGATAGCTCCGTATCCATGGCTCCCCATAACCAATATGGATGCGTGGTGTCTCTCCACAGCATCACACAGCACGTTCCTCGCATCGCCTTCCGCCACTTCCACAGTCACCTCATCAACCTTCAATCCAATTGAAATCGTTAATAATTCATTAATTATATCGTTCTTTCATTCATTCATAATATAACTACCGATTTACTGGCACATATTTGCTTTGCCTTTTCTACAATTTGATTAGCATTGAATTTGAGCTGCACTTCTACGGCAGGAAATATTTCAGAGCCTAAGACACCTGTTGTGAGTTCCATCCATTAAGAAATTTAATCAGTAGCTGCACTTTTGTAACCAAAAGCAAAGAGAAGAAAGAAACGCTTGCTTAATTACCAGGTCCTGCCATGGTGACAGCCGGGGGAGGAGAGGGTTTGGCATTGATGATAACAAGATTGTAAGGAGCATCTGCACCGAAAGGGGTGAAGAAGTGGTCTAGTGTCCACTCCAAGGCATAGTTGCTATGATCATGTTCGTCCATCGCCAACACCATCACTCGCTTCTCTCCGCAACTAGAACTCGCCATTTTCTTTCTACTTTCCAGATCTATTCTCTTCTCTGTAACTATAACAATGACAATAATTATAACAATCAGTGGACTCTATATATACTGCTTTCTCTCAAGTCACAACATGTTTTTCAATTTAAATAACTATTATCGTTATAAAACTTTTACCTTTTGTTTATTATTATTTTTAAATTTTAGTGTTAACTATTATTTATTGAAAAAATTATTTAATTTTAATAAGTTTCCTTTAAAAAGGAAATGGAACTAATTAACATAGTTAAGAAGATAAAACCACTATCTGAGAGAGTATTACCATTATACAATGTGCTTATTTAAGCATATACATTGCACAAGTTTCTTGTAGACATATATTGACGGCTTAATTTACCTAGAAAAGGTGATCAGAATTGGCTTTTGGTATTGTAGAGAGAATATATTCTGATTGTTACGTGGCTATTGGTGCTATGTAATTATTATTTGTCCTTATCATTGGAGTTTCCATTTTGTGCACTAAAATTTTTGCAAAATGAAATGACGCGAATTGCACATTTTATATATATATATATATATATATATATATATATATATATATATATATATATATATATATATATATATATNTTCTGATTGTTACGTGGCTATTGGTGCTATGTAATTATTATTTGTCCTTATCATTGGAGTTTCCATTTTGTGCACTAAAATTTTTGCAAAATGAACATCATAATCATCAACATATTACCTCCTGAGGATGATATATATATATATATATATATATATATATATATATATATATATATATATATATATTTTGACAACATTTTTTGACAATTTTTTTTACAACGGGACACGTGTTATCATTTTATTGGTTTATTTGAATTTATGTTTACAAAATATTTAAAACAGACCAATCATAAACGGGCACATATACATTGTCAAAAAATTGTTAAAAAAAGTATTGTTAAAAGAAGTTTTTTCATATATATATATATATATATATATTAAGCTGTATCGAGAGTCATGCGCGTCATGATGAATAATAAAATAATCTGATGAATAATAAATTAATCTATTTTTTAAATAGCATATTTTTAATCAACTGTTATCATAACAATACAGATAAGAGATGGACAATGATATTTTAACAACACTTTTTGACAATTTTTTTTACAACGGGACACGTGTCACCATTTCATTCGTCTGTTTGAATTTATTTTAAAAAAATATTTGAAACGGACCAATCATAAGCTGCCACGTACGCGTTGTCAAAAAGTTGTCAAAAAAAAGGTTGTTAAAGAGACTTTTTCCATGAGAGATGAATCAACTACTCACCGTTTCTAGCTAATCCGTGTTCAGCCAGAGATAACCAAAGCTTAAGAAAGGAGCATAATAGTTAAACCTTGTCACGCAATAGTATTTTCAATCTAAAACACACTCATTCTTAATTCGTCGAGTCATAATTATAAAATTATTCTAAATCAAACAAACAAAAAATATAAAAATTGAAATATATTAATCAAAGATATAAAATTGGACTGAGCATTTACAACTAAACTTTTGAGGTAAGTTTAGTTTCATATATTATTGTTACATCTGTCCGGTGTCATTATTTTATATTTAATTTAGTTTTTATATTTATTTATTTTATTTTATTTAATTATAGTTTTCTTAAAAATAAAAAATATCATCTTTTTTAGTTAAAACATTGTTTTACATAAATATTATATTAATATTTTCATTAAAATTCACATTTTTGTAAAATATTTCTAAAATTATTGTTAAATCAACTTTAACCATCTTATTAGGTTTTATTTAATAAATTACTTTGAAACATGTTTTCATTAAAGTTAAGTCCAATTTTAATTGAAATAGTTCAAATATATTAATAAAATAATTATTTTAATTAAAAAAAAACAATTATTTAAAGAGTAAGAATAGAAAATAAATGTGTATACACCAACAAAGAAAATTCTTTTATATTATAGAATAGAAGTATAGATGATAAGATTATAAATAATTTTAAATTTTATTAATATAAATTCCATTTATACAGTTTTTAGTCAACAACAATATTTTATTTTTTAAAGTATGCTCACTTTAGATAAATAAAGTATGTCAGTGAATTTTCCATCTTCTTTTCTTACATCAACCAAATAAAAATATGTAAAACAATTTTTACTTAAATGTCAAAAATGATATAAACCACAGCTATAAGGTGGGAATAGTAAGCAATGTAATTTAACATATAGTAATAAAATATATTGTAATATGATCTTCCTTTTTTTTAGGTTACATGTAAATATTCCTTTATTTTAATTTCAAATAAAATATGTAAGAAAATGATTTTCTTTCTATCTTTACCATTTTTGAAATGTTTTTATGCCTTAATATCTCAACTAATTGTTAGACATAATAAGAATATAAGAATATAATAGAACAATAATATAATATAAAATGTTTTATGTGTATTATAACAAAACTTAAATAATAATAGGTTATAGTGATGATGGTGAATGGTAATATAAGATGATGAAGATAATAATAATAAAGGTAATGGTAAAATAATAGTAAGATAATATTGATGTCAATAATAATGAGAATAATAAAAAAATAATAAAAAATGTAGTTTTAATTCATAAAATCGAAATAACTTAATGATAATATACAATAATATAATAATAACAATGGTAGAAGTAGAAGTAATTATATGTAATTATACGGTGGTTGTTATAAAGAAAATAACAATAATGATGATAGCGATTTATATACATGCTAACTAATATTACGAGAATGAAGATATTAATTATTATAATATAATATTAACAAAGGTGGTGTCAAGACGAATATTTAAGAAAAAATATTTTAAGATACTAACTTTTCTTTTCATAAGTTTACAAAAAAATAAAAATGCGATGTACTTCATCAAATAAATAATGCACAAAGGTATATACTTATAATGTGACATTATTTTATTTTAGTAGCATAAGAGTAATAAAATAAAACATTTCATAATAATATTCAATACAGTATCAGAATATAAAATATATTAATATAATTATTTAAATAAGATTATGAAAATATGATATTTATATAGTTATACTAAATTAACAAAATTCTATATCAAAAATTAATCACTCATACTCTCAAAAAATCTCATAACTCTAATTTTGAACTATATTTTGCAAATGCTTTTGCACTTATATTTTTATATGTTAATTGCTTATACTATTAAAATAATCATAGCAAAAGAAAGAGATAGAGAAAACAAAAAAATACAAGGATAAATTAATTTGTAAAAAAAATATCATATATATATATATATATATATATATATATATATATATATATATATATATATATTAACAAAATACATTCTATCACAATACAATGTCCAACAATAATATATAAATAAATCATATAATCTAAGAATTATCAAACACAATTATATGGATAAATGTATTTAATGTCAAAATCATTAGAGACATTTGACGGTCTTTATTGTTCTACGAAATGAGTTTTATCCTATCACTCACAAGGTTAATCTAATCTTCTTTGCATCTTAAGCCATTATATTGTCTTTAAACTATAATCTCCTCCTACTCTCATCACATAACTTATTTTACTCTATATAACTTATTCTACTCTATATGAATGTGAATGGTTATTAGAGTGCAAAATATCTCCTTGTTTGAATTCATATATCAATACATACACTAAAGAAGTCATACAATAATAGGATTTACCCCTATGAAATTTCTTTTTAATTTCATCAACTTATATATATATATATATATATTACAACATTCTCAACATCGATATTATATACACCATCAAAATCATTAACAACAATAATATTAAACATTAGAACCACTAAAATCATATAAAAATACAACAATAAGTGTATCAAAATACACAACAAAACTAGTGCTTAATAGTAAAAAAGCATGCTCAACACTGAATCTCATAGGGGTTCATTGTCAAGGGAGCGATCAATGGCACAAACTAGTGCTCAATGTTGACAACCCTTGGAGCTATCTGACTTAAGAGCGCTCAATGGTGAAAACTAGCACTCAACATTAGGATCATTAGAGCTCACTGACTTGAACACTCTTCAGCAACAAGAACCACAACTTAACATCCTATCATCGAAAATGCCATTGAGATTTAAAAGTTGGCGCTTGACACCATTATGATACTGCTCAATGCCATGACAACAGATTTCTAAATTACAATGTTTTAGATTGCTCAACTACACAAATTAGTATTTTTCACTCTTTCTTGACTCTTATTTGTTTCAAAACATTTTCTAACTAGTACCAATCTATCCAATTGTTCATTCTAAAATTTTCTTAATCATTAACATCATATATAAACCATCCAATCCAAGAAAACACAATAATGTATAAACCAAATACATAAATTACACGAATCAACAAACTTGCATTATCAACACAGGCCAATAAAACATTGATTTACAACTTAAGCTTTTGCACACAGTAAATTTCCAATCAACAAAATACAACAATAAAACATGTATAACAACACAAATTTAGCTTTCCTCACCTATAAAACACCTCAATCAACTCTAGATCACAAGAATAATAAGGACATATCATTATAATCACTGATCAATAAAGACTCGTATCGATGACTTAAACGACACATGCAACCTAGAGAGAACTGCATGCAAGAGAAAACAAATTGGAGAAACTAATTAGTCTATATTGAAGAGTTCGTTGCGAAGATAATTTCTACTATCTCAAATATTCAATCAGATGAACAAGGAGTTAGAAAAAGAAGAAAGAAATCAAAGAACTATAAAAAAAATGATTTATGAAGAGATTGTGTAAAAATTAAGTTTAACTCTTTTTAAATCACTATCAATTATAAGATACCATTTTCTAAATCTTTACAAATTATTAATAAAATAGCTTATTATTAAAAATATGATAATTATTTTATTCCATCCATTATCTCCACCAATTTGAGTAAAGAGATAGTTTTACAAATTTAACTTAATAGATTAACTTTTTTTTACCATAATGCTTTTATATTTTATAAAAGCTTAAATAAACCATCACTTCATATATATATATATATATATATATATATATATATATATATATATATATATATATTAACGTTAAAAATAAAAGTCAAAATTGATATAATATAATGTCATACTTATGGTTAAACTTCAATAAAATACAATTTCATTAATAACAACAAGCTTATTTTAAAAAATAAACCCTAACAAATATACATTTTTCTCTAATGTTTAATACAAGAAATAAACGGATGTATTTTTTTTTCTTCATTATAAGTAACATACACCCATTTTTAGATTCTATAATTATTATTTTTCCTTTATATCATTAATTTATAACCACACCCATGAACATTTGTTCTTAATGCGTTTATTACCTAAT
This sequence comes from Vigna radiata var. radiata, assembly GCF_000741045.1. Taxonomy (NCBI): domain Eukaryota; kingdom Viridiplantae; phylum Streptophyta; class Magnoliopsida; order Fabales; family Fabaceae; genus Vigna; species Vigna radiata. Next base: position 4,995,087 of record NC_028351.1, on the reverse strand, counting down.
ATCAATATTTTTTAGTCCATTAAGTTAGATACTAATTCTGCTTGTGGCGATTCTCTTCGATTTTGGTACATTCTCCCCAAATAAACCATCTCCTGACATGTGAACCAAATAAAATATTACTTTATTATTTCTGGAAAACATTCAGAAATTACTCATAATATATAATACTTTTTATCAACCAAATAAAATTAAGTTATTTCTGAGAACGTATATAAAAAATATTACATTATTATTCTTATTATTCGTGAAAACATCAATTTCATGCAAACTTTTCTTCATCAGTTTATATTGGAAGAAAAAAAAAGGGTAATTAGTTATTACAACGAAAGGGATGTCAATACCCGAACCATGCGCATATGGCGCGTTCTTGACTCTCTCCAAAAATTCTACTACTTTGAAACCTAATCACCAAAATAGGAAACAAATAAAGACCTCACCATAAAGCCAAAACAATGGTAGTTGATGAGAAATGTAAGTAAGCTAAAAGTTTGAAAGCAAATTAAAAAACAGCTAGCTCTACCACCTCGAACAGCTAGCAATAGTAAATGAGGAGTCTTGTGCTCCAGATAAGATGAGATGAGATGAGAGGGAATTCAAATTTCCAACAAACCCAAGAAGTAGTAGAAGTAGATAATGATGTCTGAACCACTTCAACTATGGTAAGCAGCGTATTTAAGGATGTATGGTAGAGGAATAAAAATGAGGGATGAGCAGATTGATGAATGTTAGGAATCCAAGACCCAACAATGAAGAACTAGGTAGGACAACTCAATGAAGCCTTTATTTGCTGGACAGTGGAGCCAATGAGATTACAAACAGTTGTCACTTCCATATTCAACTTGGCAGATGGCGAGGAGCTCACTAGAATCTGAAATGCAACAGTGACTAGCGAACCCCCACACCTTGCCTTGTTCCTGTTTGCGTTTGAACTGGTTGATGCTCCGTCTCCTTCCTGCTCCGTCTCCCCATCTGGCAAAATGGTAAACCCATTTGGTAGCAATGGAATGCACGAAGTGTCTTCACCACTCATTGCTATGTTGATCGATGGCAGATCAACCGGGCAATAAACCACAAGTGAACCAGACGAATCTATGCAGCTCTCTTGGAGTATTAACATGTTTTGACTCGTGTTGAAAGCCTACGTAAATATATATATATATATAATCCAATGATGGGATAAAAGTTAAACGAGAAAACATAGTTTGATCAACTGGGTCACGAACGATAGGAAGAGATGGTCTTACTCGAAGAACTGATATGCTGTTACCAGCATTTTGACCATTGGTTATCTGGGCAACCTCTTGCACTGCATTACCGTTGGAAAGAACATCCCACTAAACGGACAACAAAAAAACTTTAAAAATCCTCTCCAAGAGGTCACATATTCAAATAAGTCGAACAATTAATAACTTTACTATTTTCAACCTGAGGTCTTTTTGTTTCGTCCTTGAAGAAATTGAAGACAGTGTGTGGAGGGGTGGGGAGCCAAATGGTAGTGGCTGCACTTAGCACCACACCATTAGGTTGTCCAGGATTTGAGCTTTTGTGGACAGTGACTCTGATTAATATTTCATTCAACCCGGAGATTGTGGTCCATCGCCGGCCATTTGCAGTGCCAATGCTGCCACAAAAATTCGTGACCATCCTTTGAGCTAGTTTCATCATGCTCCTCTTGCCCTCGGCAGATGAAATTACTGGAATTTAAATCCCATGTTAAGCCAAGAAAATTTAACATTTATTACATTACAGAGATGTATTTATTTGTATACCTCCTCCAGGATTATCCACGGTTGAATCGGATGTAACCATCAGATATGTAAGTCTTTCACACATTCTCTGGAGAGTTGCAAGCCATCTTTCAGCGCCAAATGCCATCCCACTATAAATAAGATTTCTGTAAAGCCGATGAGGCAGAGTTTTGTCTTCGATCTCTACGTGTTCGACCCAAGTAATCTACAGGACAGACAGCTTAAAATATTAACTGCAAATTTATGTAAAGGGTTTCTAGCCGACAATGACTTGACTTGTTTAATATGTTTTACCTTGGAATGCCCGTCCGGCATGTCTTGGATCAAGCAACCAGAAGGACGACGACGAGACCGAAAGTGAGGACCAAAGTGGCTGTCTTGAGGAAAATCGTAAGAAACGTCCACCACTGCCCATGTACCTTTCTCAATTTGCTGGCAATAGCGAAGGAAGTAGAACTCCCGAGAAGAAACAAGGGGAGAAAGCACTTGCAACTCCGCATACATCTGAAAAGCAAGATAGAGAAAAAAAAAAGGTGAATGCTTGAAGGGAAACCGGTGTCAAACATTTATAAAATAAAAGTATATGCACCCAGTCCAAGTTACCAATTGCAAAGAACCACCCATCATCCCAGAAGATATGACTTGAATAGTCGTTGCTACTGAGACAATAGTGGGAAAAAGTTCCGTCCACTTGTTCTGCAAAATCATTTGTGACAAATGAGCAACTCAGAAAGCTAAATAAGAGGCCTTCGATAAAGAAAGAGTGAGGGAAACATACTGGGTCCATAAACATGTCAACCAAAGCCAAACTATTCATTAATACGACTGCAGAATCTCGTGATGCCTCAAGGCGAAGATTAGGAGTCTTGGGGCGACTATTGGGCTTGGGGAAAATTCTTTCGTAGGCATCAGAATTAAGAACGTCTCTCCCATCGACGTTGGACTTGAGCCACAAGGGTTCGTTTGTCTGCACCAGCCGAAGTAATTCTTCCATGGCATTGGAAGCAATGTCGGACATGAGGGACTTGTCCATGTCCGAAAGGTAAGGAGGCTGATAAGGAAAATTTGGCACGGAAGAGGAAGTCCCCGCAGAGAGAAGATCGAGATTAAGGGAAGGAGAAGGTGCAAGAACATGATCAACCATCGCTTGGTTTCCAAAACACGACATCGACAAGTCGAGAGACGATAAATGAATAGGCTGAACAGGAGGGAGCTGGGAAATTGGTCTTCCAATGTACTTGGCAGCAATGCTGGATACTCTATCAAGCTGAAAATTAAATTGTATTAATAATAACCAGCGACTGAAATGGACATAGAAATTGGAGGAGTTAAGATTTTGATGATACGAAATTCAAGAAACCTCTTCTTTGAGGTGAGCATTCTCTAATCGCAACTTTTGGTCGTCAAAATAGGAATCGTCATTGAGGGGAGGGCCACCACAAGAGGGGCAGATAACATTTTTCAAAGCCTCTCTGATAGCTATGTTCTCGCAGCGTATCTTGTCATTGTCAGCCCGAAGAGTACAGTTGTCAGCTCTCTCGTGCTGGGCCTGATCCAGACAAGTCAATAATTTAGAATTGGAACAAAAGAAGCAAAGGGAGACATTGGACACATGAAAACACATGAAAACATGGGTACCTTCATCTGGGTCCTCCTGTTCTGAAACCAGAACTTGATCTGTCGAGGGGCCAAGCCTAACTCTCTGCTTAACTGCAACCTTTGCTTCTCATCTGGATGGGGACACTCTCTGAACATTCTGAACAAAAGACAAGAGAAGCGAGGTGGTAGAAAAAAAGAAAAAAGAAAAAGAAAAGAAAAGAAAAAGAAGTGTAAAACGAAGGAGGGTGATGGTGGCTTACGACTCAAGCCTCTGAATCTGGGTGGAAGTATGACGATGATAGCGCTTTCGCTTCTCCTGGGAATCGGAAGCATCGTGTTCCCCTGCAGACTGAGAGCCACCGCCTCCACTCCCATACTCCATTCTCAATTCAGCTCTTAGAAAGGCCAACAGGGACACTCCTCTGATGTAGGAATCAATGAATGTCTGTCTGTATAGTACACTACGTGTGTTGTCACTTCCAACCAACTAACTCTAACTCACTCTCTTCCTCTTACTCTTGTTCGCTTAGTGTTGTAAGCAGGTTTCAAAGAAAGGAGGGAGAAGGTAGCGTTCAATTCTCTTAAGCCAAAACCAAAAGTGGTGAAATGAATGAGATGAGAATGGCATGCCCTTTACCACCTTTAAATTACCTCGCCGCTGCGCTCTTCTTTCTCCTTCTCTCTCTTCTCTTTATCTTCCCAATTTCTCTCCATTATCAAATTTTATTTTATTTTATTTTTTATTTCTCTCATCTTTGGAAAATTATTACATCTCTGTTATATAATCTATGTTGTTAAAATTTCAGAATTAATGTATGTTTATTTCACTTCCACCATCGTTGTTTCCCCTCAATTCCATCCACTGAACTGAATACCGCAATATGTTTTGTTTTCTAATTATTGGTTAGGTCAATAAAAAAATTGTAAGCTTTCAAAATAAAAAGTGATATTATATATTTGATACACTTCTTTCAATTTTTTTTTTCTTTAGTACTAATGCATTTTTAAAATATACCTTAGATTTCGACTTAAATACAGTATTTATCCTTTTACTTTATATATATAATTTAAATATTCCAGTATCAAGATAAAATAATTTTAATTTCGTTCACATTTTTTTAAAATATCTTGATATGTAAATAGTTCTTTTCACAATTATCACATGCTTACTCGTCAGACCAGATTAATTAAGTAAAAAGCGATTCATGCAAACAAAAATTGTGATGTTATTTAGATGTGAGAGAAATAGAGGAATTAAATCATAATATATGATAAAATTCAGGGATTAAATATGGTGAATTAAAATTATATACATTATTATATTTTGATATTTGAAATGCAATATTGACCGAGAAGAAATTCGAAATTATAGGGCAGGATTATTTGCTGTGTATCACAAAATATTGTCCAAATTGAGAGGTGGTTACAGAATATTTATTTTATCCCTTCGAGCATATACCAAAACATCCAAATATAGATAACAAATCCCTCATTTTGCTTCCGTTTTTATTTGCCCTTCATTATGAATAACACAAAATAAAAACAGTGGAAATAAATTTGAAATCTTGACTAATTTTTGGCCTTACATGTTTCTTTTTCTCTTCTTGGTTAACCAATATGTGTTATTCGCCATGTTAGTTTTTTACATGCCAATACAGGAAAAGTACAAGACGGAGTTTTGGTATAAAAACAAGATTGGGTATCAGATATTTGCATTCAAGTTTCTACAAATTTCTCTGTCTGCACATTCACTGCTAAATCTCAACTTACCAAAAATACATTATCAGATATACCACTGCATGGTATGAACAAATCTACCAATCATTTTATCAATAATTCAGTTCAGATTTTTTCTTTCTCAAAATATTAATATTCAGTATTCTCTAGTCATTTGCTACGTAAACATTGATAGTATCAAACGTTATTTTGGGTAAAATCAGGTATAGTATATATTTTAAGTAACAAAAACAAAAATAAAACATACAAATTCGTATCATACGACAGTCCATATTCCCCTAAAAATGTAAATTTCATTGTATCGTGTTATTCTTAGACAATTCATACATGAAAAAAGTCTCTTTAACAACTCTTTTTTGACAACTTTTTGACAACACATACATGGTATGATTGGTTCATTTCAGATATTTTTTTAAACATAAATTTAAACAGACCAATAAAATGATGACACATGTTCTGTTGTCAAAAAGTTATTAAAAAATAGTTCTCAAAACATCATTGTCCTAATTTTAATTTTGTTTGATAAAAGGTATTTTAAAAATTCGCAAGTAAATTATTAATTTACATTTTTTACTTTTCTTTTCGGATTTTCGGGTTAGCTAGCTACTTATTTGTAGTATCATTGTTCTCTATCTCGGCCGACAATTGTTTTTATTGATAAACAACTTCAAATTTTTAAAGGGTAAAGTTTGTGAGAAAATTTTTAGTATCACAAAAAAAATTAATAAAATAAATTTAATTTCATTATTTTTTTTCAACTCTATTAAGGATTTTATTAAATTTAAAAGTACTTTATTGCATGAAAAATAATATTATTAATTATTATATATTTATTTTGTAAGTTTTAAATATTATTAAGTATCCTTGTATGGAAGGAAGCAATGTTGTTGTTAAGGGTTAAAAAGAAAACAAAAGAAATTATAGAACAATGGCTATTAAGAGTCATGTAAAGAATTTTTCATTGATTCTAATGCTACAAGTTAAGATAGAAATATTTTCGTGCTTAGAGATAGATATGTAATTTTGTTTTGTGAGTTATCATTTTTGTGCATCTTACTTTAACGTAAGGTTGAGGTTGATGTGGAGTTACTTTCATATAATGATTTTATGTTATTTTTTTCTTTTAATTGTGGTTACTTAATTAGGAGTTAGTCAATTCGTGTGACTTAGTTAGGGTTTGTGAATAAGGATTTTTAGTTCATGAGCTGTTAGTAATTATTAATAATTAAATATTAATTTGATGGTTTAAATGTATATATTTATTGTAGGATGCCTTTACTATTATAAGCTATCATATGAGAACTTTTTAGTAGAGTCTCATATCATATGGAAATAACTATTATTTTGAAAATTGAAGAAGGTGGTAATGTCGGTGATGAAGATGTTCACAATGAAGAGAACATGCAGAAGGTGATAATGGTGTTGAAACATGTGGGAAAGGTGAATTGAGAAAAAATTATATGTACGAAGAGATTAATATAAAGATGAAAATCTATAAATTAATTATTTTAAGATTTTGAGTTAAAAATAATATTAAATTTTTATATAATTGAATTCAGCTTTTATTAATATTATATTTTCCTTATGAACTTTTTCTTATCTATAAATCTAATGGATAAAGATAAAGAATATGATGTTAAAACACGTGAAGAGAATATGCATAAGGTAAGTTATATTAACAAGTTCAAATACATGGTTATGGAACATTATGTTTTAAATAGTAAAAGAAGGTTTGAGAGAAATGAATTGGAGATGGTGAATGTGGTATGTAAAAATGTTATGGATTTAGTATACATGTTTACTATTTACCAGAGTTTTCCATTTTTTTAGTATAGAGAAGTATAACAAAAATGTAAAATCCAAGTGGGTGGTAAGACAAAAGTCGGATATAGTTAAAACAAATAGAAAAATTACTGCAAACAAAATCATGAGCTACATTAGACAAAAGCTCTTTGTTGAAATTGCATGTGGACTAGCAAAGCCAAATAATTAACACCTAAAATGATCCAGGGTGATGCATTTAAAATTTATTTCCATTGAAATTTTAGGTATTATAATAATTTATTAAATCTTATACAGTTAATTATTGTATAAATATAAAAAATTAATTATTATGAAAAGCGGGGTTTATGAATTTTGTTGATGGAGAGAATGATTGAGGTAGCGTTAGGGAAGTGACAAAGGGTGGGCCTATAACTCCAATTGTGCTTGCTTTAAAAACTCCAACATGCACGAACAAACATGGTAATTTCAATGTATATAGCATTTCTGAGATGTAGTCCAAGTATGAAAGGATTTATCTTCTTAGCACTTCACTACCTTCGTAATCAACACCTTGTCTACTTTGACCTTCGCCATGAGTAAAGATGTCCAAAGGGTTCAAACCCATCAACTAAGTCAATTCATCACAGCTTTCAAGGTTGGATTAACAAAAATATAAGTTTTTTTTTTTTAAATATATGTGAAATTAAATTCTACTCATTTAAATGGTTGAATTAAAATTAAAGTAGATTGATTCATAATCCACCAAAAATATTTTTTCATTATAATTGTTTATTAATTTTAATTATATAAATTAACCCTTTAATCTCTTTTAAAAACATAATGTTCTTCATCTTAGTGTTTAAATATATAATTTATTTGTTTGCATAGTTATTTAGATTGATAATTTGATTTTCCTTTATTATTTTTTATTCTTAATTGTGATTAATGTTTAATAAAATAAAGAAAGACTTGTAATGTTATAAATAAGTGGATTGAACCAATCCATTTTTATTGTAATTCAAATATTTTTATTTTTGCTCTTCACAATTTCGTTGCGTATCTCTTCAATTTTTAAAATGATAATTTTTTTCTCTCTAACTTTCAAATTATATATTTTAAAAGATTTGCAAACCAAGATGTCTGGAATTTCGGAACAAAATTTCAGAACGACATTTCTTGAATAAATTTTCCAAAACACATGAAATACATTCCGAAGCAAATATTTTGGAATCAAAATTCTAAAATAAAATTTTTAAAATATATAATACCTTCTTGAATGAGTTTTTTTTTTTTTTTTTTTAAATATCCTTACATGATTTTTTGAAATAAGTTTTTTTTACACTTTCTCTCTTCTTTTGTGGTGTACTCTGTCTTTTTCTTCTTCTTCCTGTGCAGCAGTGGTGATGTGGTGCAACAATAAAGGGTATTTGAGTTTTTTCAAATGATTTGGGGGGGTGCAATTAGTTATTATCGGGATGCAATTAGTAATTGTGGAGATGAAAAACATTGAAGAAAACAATATATATTTAATTAGATCAATTTACCTAACCCACCATTAGTCCCTGATGAGTCCCATAAGATTACAAAACATTTTATCCAACTATAGTAAATGAGATTGAATGGACTTAAAATGAGATAATAAATTATAGCATAATTGCAATATGAAATGTCATGTGAGTTTTACTCTACACTTTTCCATTGAAATCTAATTGAGTTAATAAATCATTATTTAAAAGAGTTAACCAAATTAAAGATTTTGTTAATAATAAGATGAAATTGAAAAAACAAACAAATAATAGTACAAAACAAGTCATTAAGACTTAACTTTTTTCATAATAATAACAATATTAATAAATTATTATTATCATTATGGTTGATGATTGATAATTACTTATTGATTTTTATTAAATTATAAAATGTATTTAGTTATTTAAATAATTTACGAGCCACTGAATAATTAAATTAATAATCAAATCATGAAATCTAGAGAAGGGATAGTAAATTGAAATAAAATGGTGTAGTGTGTGCGCACTATAGTTGAAGGTGAAGATAGAGTGTAAGTGTCGCTATTATGATGAAGGTGGCTGTGATGTGAGTTCAAATTAAAGTCAGTCTCTAATCAAATGTCGGAGCAATGATTTTCTCATAGAAATTAATTGCAGAAAGAGTACGTGGATGCACATATATAGTATACTATACAATACAATACTTGGAGTGTTTGTTAAGGCTGCTCAGATCAGATCGATGGTGCTCATAAGTTTGAAGTGAGGTATGAATGTTTGATTTATTGCTGTGAAAATTGTAGCAGTGTTTGCTAAAAGAGAGGAACAAGAGAATAACATGCGACTTTGTTGGCTCTGGTGTCAAAAAAGTATGAGATAGATTGCTTTGCGTGTGGTTGTGACACTCCCTCAGTCACTCACTCTCGAGTAGGAATTGTGATGATAAGTTTTGTTTTGTGGGCACAGAAGAGATAAGGTGAAACTAGAATTTAGAAATGAATGTAAATTCATTTTAAAGCTAATTTTGGGAAGTTGATTGTTCAATGTAGAAGAAGGTTTGTCCTTTAGGAATTGCTTAGAATAGAATAAAAGTGAGATGCTTACACCAACATACACGCACAGATCCATCCATCCATTGAAAGATAGATATTAGAGACCTATAACTTTCACGTCAATCTTTCTTTCTTTCTTTCTCATAGTCATCAACTACTGACTCACATAACAATTACAACTACAATGGACAGACCTCACCCAACTCTGATAGTACCCTCTCAACCATTTCTCCTCTCTTGTACGTCAAAGAAATACCTTCAACCCAACAAAACATTCATTCCAATCCAACCTCAATCTTCTCCTCTCACACCCACAGAGCAAAAATATGGCCAAGAGATCAGATTTTGCACAGAAGCTGCTGGATGACCTCCGCCTCAGGAAACAACGAATGGCTTCGTCTCAAACTTCACACCAATCCCACCATTTTCCCATAGGTATTCTTCATTATTCTTGCCTTCTCAATCTTTCATTCTCTTTATCATCAACTCAGAATTAATATCCTTCGAACAACGCAACAGCGCCCATTTCATTTCGGGTTGCTTTCCTTCCTCTTTATTTGTTCATTAATAATGCCTTTCACACGCTTAGGATGTCTCATTTCACAATTTATTTTCTTCTTTTTTCTGGGTTTCTTTTCCCTCCCACTGAGCAATTTTTACAGTCATCTGAAGAAGTAGGGAACAGTCTTGATATATTCAAGACTATTGAGTGTGTCACATCAGATCTGTGGGTCAATTTATCTTTAACTGCATCTTTAAGATTTATTAAAATACTGCATTACTTTTGTTACCCCCAATATGGTATATATGATATACTTAATGGGACTCGCCAAAAGATTGCTTTTTCTTTCCTGATCAAAAAAATTCGAATCCTTGTTGAAAGCTATCTTTCAAATCGAACATCCAACCACCTCCCTACTTACCCAATAATACTTCAAATAGACCATTGCCCAGTTTGTATGAAATGAATGTTTATTTCGAGCACATGCATCTATTGGTTTAAATTGTAAAATAAACTTTCGGAGAAAGTGTTGTTCTTTGGTCAATCTAATTTAATCAATGAGGCAGAAATTTACTCAAGTATTACACAGTTTGGTATTCTCCTTTTATGGGCTCATTATTATTATGGGAAATTTCGTTTTGGTCCTACTAGTAGTAAGTGAACACGAGTTATTTAGTGACATACATATAAGGTTTTGCTGAACAATAATCTTTTGAAAAGAGTTTAAATAATATACGTATTGCTGCCTTTTTTCTTTTTGTAAAGTCTTTATGTGTCACTTTGGCTATGGTTGAAGTATTAAATAGAGCCTAAATGTGCGTTAGCTCCCGTTTTCTAGTAACCACTCCATTTGCTTAAACAAACAAAAATTCAACAAATGGGAATAATTATATTTTGGGATCTTGGAAGCACTACAGAATTAACTGGGTGGTTGCCTTATGCGTAGAAAAATTATTTCAAAATATGGTACTTTATTTTAAAGGAAAACGTGGTGTGTGAGTAGGGACCGGGGCCTTGCATGTTTACAACCGTTTACTTATGTTTCTGCATACGACCGTAGTAAATTGACTATCCAGTCAATATAAGACATTCTAATAATCTTATGTAAGAGTAAAGGAACTGCAATACTAGTAGTAAAGAAGAGACTACCCTCTGTTCAACTACCTAAAACAACAGAGATATTTTATTTAGATTTTTAAAAATTGTGGCACGACAATAGCTGTTCATATTAGCTACTAGCTATTAAACAGAAAATTTATTCTTTGAGATAAGTGTACATTATTTCATTTTGTCAAACATGTTCGAGCAGATGCATATGCTTACACAAAACAAGCATATAGAGGATCCAGACATGCAAAAGCTAATGAGATTGTAAGTTATCATTTCATATTATGCACATAAATTAAAGTAGATAGCAAACTGTTGGTTAAATTGTTTTTATGCTGTGCAGGTGACTTCCAGAACTGGGGTGACGCTGAATAGCTCAAATAGAAGCCACAGATCGGTAAACAATGGGCAAGTTTCAAACCAGATGGTCCCATATGGGAAAGGTCAGAAGAGCTCAAGACTAACTGGTGACATGTCCCTTGCCCTGGCTTTTGCCTTAGAGAATGGAGGGAAACTAAAAAGAAGTGATTCAATTATGGGTTTCCTTCACCAGATTAACAGAGGAACATTGGAATTCAGCGTGTCAGAAAGACAATTAGCTTCGACTAGCAACTATCCTATCCAAATAAACGAGATATCCAAAGGTGCACACAAACTAAACCAGATTTTGAGAGCCTGCACCAATGGCCTTAACATGGACACATATTCAATACAATTTGCAAAGGAACTATTGCAAGGAGCTATTGATTTGGAAGAGTCCCTCAGGATGCTAGTAGACCTGCAAAATAATTCACAGTTTATGATTACCTCGCAGAAGAAAAATCGAATCACACTATTAGAGGAGGATAATGATGACAACGATGACACGGGGATGGAAATGCAACTGACAAGATCAACTTTCTCTTTTGACAAACATACTACTCAGAACACCCAACAACTTGGAAAGGCTACTTTCATGCAGAGACCAATTACTCTTACAAGCTCTAAGGAAGACAGCAACTCAAATAATGAGAACAAAACTGTGAAGAAACAAGTTTCTCAGAAGCGATCAACTAAACCTAGCTCTATCTCTACCTCTGGCATTAAGAATGTCAATGCTAATTCAGAAGGGAAAAATCAGACGCCCTCCAACCCAGAGAAGGGCAGGATTCCAAATGTAATAGCCAAACTAATGGGGCTGGACATCCTTCCTGACAGAGTGGAAATGGATTCAAAACACGTGATGCTACAGAAAAGGGAAGGAATATCACCCAAGCATACTGCAAAAGGAAGCACTAAGAAGACTGAACTGCAGCGCAAAGAAACAGATAATTTGGTGCCTATAAAAGAGCAAAAAGACATAGAAGCTTTCAAAACTCCTGCAACAAAGGGTGAAGAGATGATATCGGGGGTAAATAAAAGTTTTCTTGTAGAAAAAACCAGCTCTGAGTTGTCTCTTCAGAATGGAAAACAACTGTTGAGAGACCAGGATGGAATAAAAGCACTGAAAGAATTTGACAAGCAGACTAAAGGTTCAGCTGAAAAGAATCTTACTAGAGATGGTCAAAATTATGTTCAGGGGATAATAAAAAAAAAGGATCATCCAAATAACAATAAAAGGGAACAGAAAGGCACTATAAGGGGCAGAACCGACGATCCAGTTCTTAACAATATGATATCCCAGCTAGAACAAGTGAAAGAAAGATCAGAAGTTAAGCCCTCGACTCAGCCAGAAAAGGTCGTCAATGCAAACAATGTTCAGCCTGAAAAAAGGCACACAAACAAGAACATCACGAACAATGAAAAGAAGTCTCGGAACAATAATGGAATTCAGAAGACACATGTAGTCTCCAAAAATGGGCTTCATGAAGAAAAGCATCGCAGAGAACAACAACTCCAGGTTAGGGAAGAACAAATGCTGATAATGAGACCACAAGGAGGGAGTGAAATCACCTCAAAGAATTCACCAAAATCCCCTCCTTCTCAGAAGAAGCAGCTATCCATGAACCAGGGGTTCAAGAAAAACTCCGGAGAAAAAAATGTAGCTGCTATGAAATCGGAAGGCCTTTTAACAAATCATTATGATCTAGTCAGAGATGAAGCATCCAATTATACAAATGAGAAAGTAAAAGAAATTGTCCATAGGAAGTCAGGCCAAATTTCCTCTCCTAGAGATCAAGAATATGAACGAGCTAAGCGAAGTGGCCTTAGAACTTTGATGGATGAAAAACACGTCTATAAGCTGGCCAGCAAGAAAATTAAGAATACCAAAAAGCAAAATGTAGACGCGATTGGGAAGATTGATCAAGTGTTGACTGGAAGAAAGGGAGCAAGGCTTATCACTAAACCAGGAAAACAGCAGATTCCCACTTCTGACAAATTCGAAGTTTTGAATGAAGCAGAACAAGAAAGGATTAGCTTGTTCAGAGAAACAGATGCACACATCATTAGCCCCAGTGAACAAGTATATGTGGATGCGACTGAACCATTGGATGTGAAGCGCCAACCCCATAAAGAATCTGAACTACCGCCTACATTCTCCAGTTCTGTTGGTGGAGAACTTCAAAGCCAACAAGATTTGGTAGCAACAGTTCCCAGTGATTTGGTAAGCTCATTTTTACTTGCGTCTAAAACCATTACATGTTGAGAACAAAATATAAATTAAATGGTGACAAAATTGCTTCCAAGGAAGGCAAAAAAAAACAACAAAGTTCATTGCTGGTGATCAACCAAAAAAAAAAAACAAAACAAAGTTCATAGCTAAATAATCTTTGTTGAATAAATTTTCAGCATTGCCAAGATGTGTTATCATTGCAAGATCCTGTTGCAGCAGATGAAAGATTCGTGACTGGTGAGGTTGCATTACAGAAAACAAATGGTGAGTCTATATAACTATAATTTTAGACTCAAGTTTGATTTAAGAAGAAAGCAGCATCTCATCTTTTGCTTTCATGCATTAAGAAAGGCCCCTTTACTAGTTCCCGTCGGTTATCATCCTTCACCCTTGATATATTCATAATCTTTCCCACAAAATCTTTCTTCAGGTTATGCATACGAGAAGCGTGACACAAATTGAATAACTGCCACTAACATATCTCCCTTTTCATCTTTGGCAAAAGTTTGCGAAATAATTCGTTAATAAATATAGATGGAATGAATCAATTTAAGTATTGGATGTTACTGAGATTTGCTTATATCACAGGAATTCTGGAAGACAAATTTCGTCTTAAGCACTCAAACCTAGAAGATCAGAATATTTCTGAAAAAAGCTTCCAACAGCCACTAACAGAAAGTGAAAACTGCCTCAAGTGGATTCTGGTCATGAGTCAACTATTCGTCAACACTGCAGAAGGACTTTTCAAACTGAACATCCCGTTTAACGTTCTTCAAGGTGGTGGTCGGGAGATTCAAGACGAAGGCAGCAAACTTATATTAGATTGTGGATATGAAGTGATGAAAAGAAAGGGGATAAGGCAAGAACTCAAAAGAGTTCATAGTTATTCGAGGATATCAATGGGTACCACCAACATAATATCCTTTGACGAGTTAGTTAGGCAGCTGAATAAAGACACGGAGAAGCTCAAGTTCTACGGTAGGAAAACAAGTTGCCTAGTCGATGTTGAGGACTACCTACCTAAAATGCTTGAACATGATGTTTATGACAAAGATCCAGACGTGAACTGCATGTGGGATTTAGGATGGAATGATGAGACAGTTGCATTTATAGAGAAATACGATGTTATAAGGGATACGGAAAAGAATATTCTTAGTGTTCTACTGGATGAGATCACCCTAGAATTTTGCACGTTCAATCATACACCGAAACAGTAGAAAGAGAGCTGCTCCAAGTAAGGGGGACATGGAGCTAAGTTTGTCATATGTAATTTTTTCGATGCAATTTTTGTGTTTTGTAATTTATAAGAATAAGGATTGGATTACGGCAATGATTTCTAGCTTTAGAAACTCATTCTGTTTCTTCGTATCAATTTAGCGTGGTTCACGAAATCAAAAAGCTTGTCTTATTTTGTTTTTGCTACCAGTTCATGTATTTTTTTTTATTGATTATGCAGCATGGAGAATATTTACAGCTATTCTTCATATATCACAAAATTTAAGAGGAATCATTTATCAATTTATGTATATGAAAACTGTTTCATTAAAATGGATAAATATTATTTTAATAGTGTTTATATATTCATCTAATTTCTTAAAAGAGATTAAAAAGATAAATTGTTTAGAATAGGAAGGATAGGAAACTTTTTTAAGTATAAAAATGATATGGATGAATACAATTGTTACAGCAAATTGCGTGTTTGATTGGAATAGTAAACTGTGTTGTGAGTGAGTGTTAGTGTGAGTGGAATGAATGACATGATATGGTGATGTAAAAGGAAAGGATATTCTATTGTATTATATTCTGTCTTACATTAACTACAGGTACAGAAAATCGAATCGGAAGGCGAAGGGGCATGGCGTCATCGTTTTCAAGGTCGGGCATGGGGTTTGAGTTCCTCACGAAGAAGGCGTACACTCCGCCATCGTGGGCGTCGCATCTCCACCCTTTACCTTCCCACGTCTTCTCTCTTGGCCATGTTTGTATTTATTTCTAAGACCCATTCTTTTATTTATTCATTCATTCGTTATCCAATTCTTCTATTCAACTCTCTCCATCCTCTCTCTCAGCTTCCCACTCCAATTCACAGATGGAACCTTCCCAATCTGCCCACCAATACGGAGCTCTGGATCAAGGTATGTATCTGCGCATGCATCCTCTTGCGTTATTCTATTCCTCTTTTTCTTCATCATTCACTCACTTCAAGGTATTGTTGCGCAGCGAGACGACCTTTCCGGAATGCAGCTCAGTGGAAACAAAGTGAGGAAATTGGAGTTCCTGATGGCGGATGCCGTTGCTCAAGGCGCCGACTCTATCATCACAATCGGAGGCATCCAGAGCAACCATTGTCGCGCCACTGCTGTCGCCGCTAAGTATTTAAACCTTGATTGTTTTCTCATCCTCCGCACCTCCAACCTCCTT
Organism: Vigna radiata var. radiata; assembly: GCF_000741045.1. Lineage (NCBI taxonomy): Eukaryota > Viridiplantae > Streptophyta > Magnoliopsida > Fabales > Fabaceae > Vigna > Vigna radiata. Next base: position 4,979,062 of record NC_028351.1, on the reverse strand, counting down.
GTTGACCGAGATCCGGGACTCACCGGCAATCTTCTCGTTGAGCGTCTTGCTGGAGCTCACGTTCACCTTATATCCAAAGAAGAGTATTCAAAAATTGGAAGCGTGGTCAGTCTACTCAACTGATCTCACGTTCTTTCATTGATTACATTCTGCCTTTTCTTTTAACCATTATCGCATTCATTAAGTTATATCCATTAATTAGTCAATGCAACTTCACTTTCATCAACTTTACCTACTAAACATTATTGCTTTCAAACTCGCACATGCCATTCTTAACAATAAATGCCAACAAATATTATCGTACCTATTCGACAGACTAACTCTTCCTTGGAGTCACAATCATGGAAACATGTTTCTTGTCGCTGGGAACGCTGCATAATATATTTCGTGTTTGTTTTGTGAAAAAACTCTTGGTCTTTGTTATTGTATAACTTTTAGAAATACTTTTATCCAAAAACATTTCTTTCTCTATTTTCCTCTGATTTTAGAGACCCTATATGTTCGTAATTAGTGTCGGTTGTTGTGTTCTTATCTTACACATTCTTCAAATTCTGCTTCAATTTTTGTTGGATTCTTTCTCGTTAATATACATGTTCTGGCTTTTGATTGTTTCTTCATTTTGAGTTTCTAGAAATTGGAATTAGATTCACATGACCTCATTTTGAACGCAACATCTTGTTTACTAGCCTCTGTTTTAGTTAGCTAAGTTGATATGTTTTTATTGTACATATTGCAAAATGATATTTTATCCATTGAACTTTTTCTTAGACACTCACCAATATCCTAAAAGAAAAGTTGATAAAGGAAGGGAGGAGGCCATATGTTATACCCGTTGGGGGATCAAACTCTTTAGGAACATGGTGAGTGAGACTATGTGATTACTTTCATTCTTTTTATGACAATGTATAAGTTAAGTTGCACATAGTTTCAAACTAATACAAAATTATGATGTCTTTTGCTTGAGCTTTTGGATATTTCGTTTATGACATGATTAACGATCTTGTCAATCTTATGGCCCGCTCATTTTAAGAGTCCAATTTGCAGGAGCAAAAATTGATTAGAATATCTATACTTGTATATAAACTTTTGTTGCATATGTAGAAGTGTGTGTGAACGTAATTGTGTAACCTTGAGCAATTTAGCACGGTGTAAGTGTTAGGGAAGACTTGTCTCTTGAGTGCAATACAAAATTCTTCTCTCTCTCTCTCTCTCTCTCTCTCTCTCTCTCTCTCTCTTTCTTTTCTCATTATCTTGAGTGTGTAACAAGATTGGTCTGGTCTAGATGCAAAGTAAGGAAGTTTGCCAATCAATAAATTACTTAATCATTCATACCATGATCTTGGGGCTTGTTTGAGACCATATAGACCTTTCTTTAATTTATAGACATGGTTATGATATTCAAAATCTTCAAATCCAGGAGGGTATTTTACATAAACTTCCTCTTTGATGTATCCATTAAAAAATACACTTTTTACATCCATTTGGAAAAGTTTAAAACCCATAATAGAAGCATAAGCATAAAGTAAATGTATAGCCTCTAACCTTGCAATTGAAGCATAAGTTTCTGCATAGTTTGTACTTTCTTCTTGAATGTATCCCTTAACAACAAGCCTTGCCTTGTTTTTTTATAATATTTTCATCTTCTTCAATCTTGTTTCTAAACACTCACTTTATTCTTGCAAAGAAAGAGCAAAATAAAGAGAATAAGGAATAGCGAAAGTCACATGTAGAGTTTTTATACCGGTTCAAATTAACAAAGATCCTACATTTAGTGGGTAATTACCTCAAAGATAGTAATTACAAATTACTATCTTAAATTGATATTACAACCCCTTATACAAAGTGAAACATACAAAAATCACAGTTAAGATAATGAAAAGAAACCTTCTTTGCAAAACCTACAAAGAATGAGAAAACATCTCTCTTGAAACCACAAAGAGATGAAAAACACTTTCCTTGATCAACTACAAGGAATGATAAACACCTCTCTTGAAAACACAAAAGACGAAGAACACTTCCCTTAACAGACCTTAAGAGATGAACTAAGCTCCAAACCATAGCAGCTATCACACAAGAACTAAGCTCCCTTAACAACCTTATCACACAAGAACAATCTTGAAGAAACTTAAAAGCCACTCTTTTTAAACTAGGTTAAACCAAATCTTATTTCAGAGCTATTTCACACTCTTTCTTTGGTATACTGAAAACAAAGAGCTCTGCATAATTTAGAGAGAAAATCGCACTTTGGCCGGCCCCATTTCAAAAACATGTCAGAATAATCAATTATTGCCTATGATAGTTGATTATTCTAGAGTAAATTTGAAAACAAATTTCTAATGGGATAATTGAATCAATTATCTCAAACCAGAAAATGATTTGTAATCGATTATGAAAAGTGATAAATGATTATCACAGCAAGAAAACATTTTTATGAGAATTTCAAGAGTCTACAAGGTGATAATGATGAAGTTGCACTATAGCTTTCTTCCACTTACCATTTAAACTATTTCTTAATCTAGTTTAACATGGAAATTACATCATTCCTATGACTTTAAAACAATTTTTTATAAGTGTTCAAGATGGTTTTTGCATTCAAGTATTCTTCAAGACTTGATCTTTTTCTTCATAAATAATCATTGTCAAAACTTTCTTTTCTTTATGATTTAATGCTAGATATCTGTCTTTATCTTAAATCAACGAGATAATCTTTTACCATGGTCTAAGTACCCTTTTTACCCAAAAATGGTTGTTTTAATTTTTTAGCTGAAAATGTAACTGTACTGAAATTTGTGAGGGCATATATACATGAAACTTTTGAACTACTTTGTTCCCAACTTGTGATCATGGATAAATTTATTATTTATTTATTTTACATTCTTAGTGTGATTAAATTATTCTTTTCAGGGGGTATATAGAGGCCGTTCGAGAAATTGAGCAACAAATTCAGAGGGGGGCTGACAATACCAAGTTTGATGATATTGTTGTCGCTTGTGGAAGGTTATGACTTTATCTTCTCATTAGTGGTCATCTTCCCCTAAGTTGGATTATCTTTATATTTTAGATAGCTACTTTTTGTAACAACTTTCTGCCATCTTCCAATGTGGTAATTAGTAAATTAAGATCTAGTGACAATTACGAGTGTTGTTATTAAGTGCTCTCAACTCATAATGTACAACCAAACTTTTTACTGAATGTCACCTTAATCAGTGTTATGATTTGATTTTATAATTGATACACCACCTCAGGAGAATATTATCTATTAAAGTATATTTAATTATATTTTCATCTATTTAATATCGTATATTTATTAACTTTCAGTGGGGGCACAATTGCTGGTCTGTCGCTTGGATCATCGTTGAGTACATTGAAAGCAAATGTATATCTTCCATTAAGAAGACTTGCATAACCCATGTTTTTCTCAGCCTTTTATATTATTTATGTGCTTCCTGCAGGTACATGCGTTCTCTGTTTGTGATGACCCTGATTACTTCCACAACTTTGCTCAAGGTTTGCTTGATGGACTTGATGCTGGTGTTAACTCGAGAGATATTGTCCACATTCAAAACGTGAGTGTCTTGGTATTTTTTTCTGGTTGGTAAGATTTATAAGAATTCGTTGGAGAAAGTAAGTAAAAATTGGTACTTTTCTTGGTCTAGCTGTTTTTTTTTTTTTTTTTTTTATGCTCTATTTAAATTGGATAATACCGGAAAAAGAGTACAGACTACTGGATGATAAACTCCCGCAGAGCTAACATGCGTGACGTCCGTCTGTACAATCACATTCAATTATGATCTGGAAAACTTGATTCTTTTTCTTGGTTTAAATGCTTTATAATTGATAATGAAAATTTAATTGTTCACAGGCCAAGGGTCTTGGCTATGCAATGAATACATCTGAGGAGCTTAATTTTGTAAAAGATGTTGCTGCAGCTACTGGTGTTATTCTTGACCCAGTATACAGGTATTTATTTGTTCCGCAGATTGTACATTGTCAAATTGTTTTGTGTATGGGTCTATTGGTACAAACCTTTAGGATGGAAAAATAAGAACCAAAAATTAAATGATTTTTTCATAAAATTAGCTTATGTAAGTTAATTTATAAGTTAATTTATATAAGTTTTGTCATATAACTTCTCTATTTTTACTCTACTGAAAAAAATAATTTTATATTTCTTCTTAAAGTCCCTCTGAAGAAGATTGTCATGTAACTTCTCTAGTTTTTACTTTTTAACTTGTGCATGAACTAATTTAAATTTATACAAAAATTTCATTTCATTTTTCTTATTTTTTCTCTTCTTAAAGTCCTCGTGAAAAGATTTTGTTCAAAGAGACTCTCAATAACGAAATTACTTTGTACATTTACGTGAATCTCATGTTCACATTATTAGTCCTCTATTTTGAAAATAACATTTGGTCTCCTTATTTAAAAAATCTGTAATTTTGGATTAATCCTCAATTTTGTCTGTATTTATCTATTTTATCTCAATTTAATTAACTAAATCATTTTTTTAATGATACCTCTTTGAATATGTTAGCTCAGAGTTTAAGGACAAAATAATAGAAATGAAACATGTGAAAGTTGAAAGTTGGACCAAAATTACGAATAGGAAAATCAAATGTTTTTATTTTAAAATAGAGGATCAAAATTGCAGACTAACCAAAATAGGGGACCGAATATGTACTTAGACCAAAAAGTTATTACTAAAAAATGGTGCTATTATTTAACTGGCATCATAGACACATGTAGTTTACATTTATCATCAGGTAATGGCTAATCGTTAATATTCAAGAGATAAAATAATCCTATATAAAAATGTTTGTGAATTTATAAAAACTTGAATCTATAATGCTAAAACTCACGGGCCTTGCTTGTTATCAAACGTGTAGTACTATAATACATGTAGTGTACCATTCATTAATCCTTGTATCACCTATATGAGAAAGTATTGAATGTTTGCATTTTTTAGGGTATCAAGTTTTTTGCCTTTCGTTTAGTACTCATTTTTAATTCCTTTACATGTACCTCAAGGGAATTCCTCTGCATATTCCAAACTTGAAAGGAAAAAAAATCTTGTTATGAAAATTACACAAGTGAATGTTGTTTATTAAAAATTGCTAAGTTTAGTTAACTTCATATTCTGTTGGTAATACCCTCTCAGCGGGAAGGCTGCTTATGCAATGGTGAAAGATATGTTGGAAAATCCAAAGAAGTGGGAAGGGAGAAAGATCCTCTTCGTACATACTGGTGGCCTCCTAGGATTGTATGACAAGGTTGATCAGTTGGCTTCTCTTGTGGGGAATTGGCAGCGAATGGATGTTAATGAATCTGTTCCTAGGCAGGACGGCATCGGAAAGATGTTCTAGAAAACCCTGACTTTGCCAGCATATATATTGTGTAGTGTCTTTGCCGTAGTAAGTTGTATACTTGTTTTTAATAGTCATGCACACAATTTATCCTGCTTGAACTTACAATATGATAATAAACTTCTGCGAACAGAAGTGGCAACAAATCAAGCTTGTTGTGATAAATTATTGTTTTACATTAGAGTGTAATTAGAATATATGTTCTCAATTTGAAAATACAAAGAAATTGGAAATTTTTCCATACATGTATTAAATGTATAAAGTTTTGTAGAATGAAAACTAATTTGATGTGTAGAGTAATTGAATGCATATAATCCTAGACTTTGCTGGGCATAACCGCCGGGGGGGCAAATGGAGGTGAAATATGGCAATGGATGGCATCTTAGACCATGTGTTGATACTTTTGCCTGAGATATTGTCCAAATAGAGATGATGACATTATTAAAAAATGTTTATATTTAAAGTTGATTTTTTAATAAAAGATGTTTATATATTTTACCGTAAAACTATCGGATATACACAGTTCTTGCAACTAAGTCACCAGCTACTACACGAACTCATCTGAAATGAAGCAGCTACTAACGCTGACCATCTATTGACTCCAGTATGGTTGATTAGGTAATTAAAAGGTAAATGTGCAACTGCTGACAGCAAATAGTTTTAATACGATCCAAGTTCGAAAAATAACAATTAGCTCATTTATTTTATTCATAAAGTTGAACCTTTTTGAAATGATAATTATTTAGAATTTAATATTTTTACTTGTTTTTATAATTGTTTACAACTTTTATTTATCCTTACAGTACTTAATTCTGAATATTTGTCTAAAAATTAAAAAACCATTGTTTTCTTTATGAACCTATAAAAAATGAAAGCAAAAATATTGTCGATCCAAAATGCCTTAACAAATATTCTCGATCCAACTGGTAAAACCGAACAAAATGTTCCTTAACAGTATCAAGATACAAATTGATTGCTCCCAAGTTGAGTTTTGGGATTCCATGCAAAGCAAGCACGTGGTATTAAATGATTCACATTGTCAACAGCTTTTCTTTAATCTTTGACCGTTGCTCCCTCCCAAATGTGGTGTCGCACGCCATACAAAATTGGATTTAGGATACATATAATATATCACAAAAATATTACTAGTAGCCTAAAAGAATTATCACATACATACCATGTACAAGAAGATTCTAAGATTTCCCTGTCCGGCAGAACAAAGAAAGTATGAACCTAACTAACATAACACCATACGTGTAAAATTACATCGTTTGATCGTATGGTTTGTCACTGGAACACAGTTTAGTTAGGAGAAGAAGAGACAGACATTTCCCACAACCAAAACCCTTCCATAGCAGTATTCATGAATGTGGAAGGGCACAACTCTTTCCATTTCCTCTTTAAAATAGACAATGAAAAGCCGAAAGGATGTATCAGTGGGTCCTTTACACTCTGAAACCATGAACCTAACCCAACTTTGGTTATGTGAGATTAGGACCATACAGAACCCTCCAAATATTTCAAGATGATATGGGTTCATAAGGGTACGATAACCATGGATGCTTCAGGGCTTCAGATGCAGAGGGTCGCTTCTTAGGGTTGACTTCAAGCAAGTGAGCCACAAAGTCAATAAAGCCTTGGTCTCCCATTGGCAATCTATGCCTCAAGGATGTCTTTTTTGGAATCAAGTATTCTAACCTGTTGGTTTCCTGTAGATTAATAAATAATAAATTTATTGACAAGCATTCAACTAAAAAAGGCAGAGGCAACTGCAACTTTAATATAGCTCGGTAAGAAGTAAAATCTCAAGCAGCTATAACATCTACGACAAAAAATTAGTAATCCACTTTTGCTAATCTCTTCCAAGCTATAGATAAATGAAAATTTTACTGCCATTGCCTTGAGGTTTCAAGCAGGCTTTGATAATCGCTTCTGAAAAAACAGGTGCTAATAATAAAATAAAACTTCCAGTCAAGGCCAGACACTGAACATCTAATTCAACTTACATAATAAGCCTGGCTCCTAGGGACTGGCTAATAAACACCAATATTCCAGATTGATGGCTACTCCATTTGGTATAGGTAGAAATAAGATTATTACCTGATTCCTTTCATAAAGCATATGATTTTTGGTGAAGTACTTATAGGTGTCCCGTCCTTTTGCAAGCATACCTTGATCAATTGGACCAATGATCCCAATCACCCGTGCAAGTAATGTTGCAGGCGAATCATTTTGGAAGAGGACCTACAAAAAGCTAAGTTTATTGCAACTGAAGAAGAATAGAAAATTAATCACGTAACAAAGGAAACAAAGCACTACTCATAATACAGAGAAATTCTACAATTGCTTTCAACCAAAAACTATTAACAACCCACAATCGCAAAGTAAGCAAATGTATTCGATATTAAATTCTAAAAACTATCATCGGGTCCATGAATGGTGAAGAAACGGGAATCCCCATTTTAACGTAAATAATCTGAAAACCAAATCAGAACAACTAACTTCGATTACATAAGATCATTGCTCGAATAAAACAAACATGACACAAAGCAATGCTACCTTTATGCAAGGAAGGAATTTAACATCTCTTCATTATGAGGACAATACGAGTACGCTTAATGATGAAACTTTGGTATCTAAAAAGATAGCAACATCAAGAAAAAACAAATAGCTTTTTTCTTAAAATGAATTTAAGTGGTGAAGTTAACTACTTTTTGTCCTGATGTGAGAGCTTTTATGGCTCTTGAGAAAAAAAAAGTACTGAAAATGCAATTGTTTATCGAAAACTGTGACATTGTGAACTACATTAACCATCTTTGGTCCTTACATTGCCAGTACAAAGTTCTGCCAAGATGCAGCCAAGAGACCAGATATCAATCTTCTTATCATATGAAAGTCCCAAAATAACCTCAGGAGCACGATAGGACCTTGACTGAACATAAGAGCAAAGGTGATCCGTCTCAAAACAACTACTTCCAAGATCAATGACCTTCACCTCACATCTACTATAGCTCTTAACCAAAATATTCTCTGGTTTCAAGTCACAGTGTATTAGTCCAAGGCTATGCAAAAACTGAAGTGCTTCCAAACACTGAATGGTAATCGACTGCATAAATAAATTCAGAAGAGTTAGCACTGAGAATAGATAACATGAACACCAAACATCAAGAAGTAAATGGTACACCACAAACCTGCAATCTTGGCATTGTAAAGTACACTTCACCACCTGATTCTCTATTAAATTTATGAAACTCGTACAAGTTTGCTTTAAGTAGTTCACATACTATTAACAAATGTTCCTGTCATACAATAGAAAAAGAGTTAAGAGCAGTAAAGTCAGTTGACAAACATGGCATACAATAAAACTATCAATAAATAATTCCATTCATAAATTAACAAAATTAAATATACACGATAGACTACATAGTTAGATGACCACAGTTTAACAGAAACTTTTAAATTTCCCATCACTTCTCTTATTGGTGGCAAAAGCTCCCATAGTAAGAATATTTAATACTTACGGACGTAGAATATTTGACAAACCTTGGTACCAGTCTTAAATGTTTATCCCATATCCAGGAATAAATTGCAAATTTCTAAAAACAGAAACACTAACTCTTTACACAGCAGTTTTATAGTTGAAATTAACATAACTAAATGATATTTTAGAAGATTCATTGAAAACAATAACAAATAGCAGCAGTTTTCAGCTTCACCTATATATTATTCACATCACTATAAATAAAAGTCCAAATGATGGATGATGTGGAAATTATAAAAATGGAAGAAAAAATAACGTAAGATATAGGAAAAATATGTGCCTAAATGACAATTGATTGTATTGAAAGCAATTAGTAATGAAGATCAATGGCAAATTGACTTACTCGATAATAGAAATAATCATATAATCGAAGAATGTGATACTTGTCTCCAGGATCATGCTTATTGACATACTTGAGAAGCTTGATCTCATCAAGACTTTGGTCAAAAAAGTCCTTGTTGTTCTTTATAATTTTAACACAAACATCCATGCCTGTATGTAGGTCATGAGCTTGTATGGCTTTGCTAAATGCAGCAGATCCCAGATACTCCGTAACATGATACCTTCCAGCTATTACAGAATTTAAAACAACATGGAAATTCTTGTCCTCCTCAAAACCAGTTCTGAGCAACAAAGCTTAGTTTAAGAAAGAGTCTCAAGGCTAAAAGGGGAAATAAAAAATAATCAAGAAATCATACTACATAACAAAAAATCACCACAAGCTATCAAGCTCATTAAGATCATTTTACATGAGGCAAAAATGAAATGCTTAAAAGTTCCGCTGTCATTAGCTCACGTATAGCTACAATGAAGGAAAAAGAAAACACTGTTTCAACAATATCTTTGAAAGAGGTTTCATCATATAAGAATAGTTCTAGAAATATAAGAATAAAAATAAAGCATTAAAGCAGCTTTAGGAATTCATAACGATCACCAACTAATCTAAAGCATAGTATTACTCTGAAATTTTCACAGTATTTAACTTTTTTAGCGCAGTACTCTATTCAAAATAATTCCTCTAGCTCTAACCATAGACCAGCCAATATTGATCATATGATCACAAGACCTAAAATGGGATTATGTATGCAACTAAGAATTTACCCCACTTTGCCACCCCCTACACTACTTTATTTCGGGTATGTTCACTTTCCTTTTCTTAGACTTTATAAGGCTCTCAAGCTCTAGTTTAGACTAACGAAGTGTGTCTTTTTGGGGTATTTTACCAGTCATACAGGATATATGTGTCTATCTCCAACAGGCAGAGTATTTATTTCTAAAGATTTTATCTTTAGTAAGCAAAGATTTCCTTATTGGCATCTTTTTTTCAACACCCTTACTTCTAATTAACCTTTTATTTCTGCCTATATTCCTGAAATATCATCCTAATTCTACCATACCTGCAGCTGCACAAGTCATTTAATCAAATTCAACAGGACAGTCCACTATCTCTTCCTTAAGTGAGTCTTTTGTCTCAAATTCAGGAGCCTTTTCACATTATTGAACCTTTAGCAGAATCTTCTTGTCAAAATAATTCCTGTAGCTCTAACCTTAGACCTGCCAATATTCACCCTATGATCACAAGACCTAGGATCATGCAGCCAAGAATTTACCCAACACTTCTTCCTGATGCTGGGACTTAAATTTTCAAACAAGACCTGCGGGACTCCAAATGTTTTGCTGCTATGACTAATCAATTTACAGCTTTAACGAAAAATAATACTTGAACATGTGTTTCCTAACCTCCCAATAGGATTCGCATTGGCTGCAGATGGGTTTTCATAGTAAAAGTAAATGTTGATGGCTTAATAGACAAATAAAAGGCCAGATTGGTTGTAAAAGGTTTTAATCAAAGAATAATATTCTTGAATCTAAGTCCATCTCATTTCCTATTGTATCTAATTGTAAACTGTACATAGTTCAGATCTGTCACAATCTATTGTTGGTGTACGTCAGTATGTTACTAAAACTCATCCTGAATTGAGTTTTTGCTGTCAACATGGTATGCCAATTTATGGCTTCTCCTGGAGTCTCATTGGGTTGCTGTAAAAAGAATATTGAGATATCTTAAAGGGGTCTTACATTGTGGTCTCATCTTTCATTATGTCATTCCTTATCAATCTCTAGCAACGAGAGCTTTCCTAGGACTGTCATTTACTTGGGACCTAATTTATCTCCATGGTGGTCAAGAAAACAAATCGTGGTTTCAAGATCTAGCACAAAAGCTGAATGTAGGAGTTTAGCTGCTGCTACAGCTGACATATTATGGGTACAGACTCTCCTCATGGAACTTTCAGTTCCTCATTATACTCCAGTAGTTCTATGTGACAATCTCAGTGCTGCTAATGTGGCTCATAATCTGTTCTTCGTGCTAGAACCTAACGCATGGAGCTTGATATGTTCTTTGTTCAGAAAAAGGTAATGACAAGCAGTATGTTGTTCAACACACTCCTGGTCACAATAAGTGGGCAGATCTTGTTACCAGGCCTTTGTCTCCTACTAGATTTTCCTTTCATAGGGACAAACTCAACGAAACTGTGATATCATTGGTTTCTCAGCCCCCTTGAGTCTGCAAGTGTTTTATACTCTGTTTAACATGTGTTTGGTCTGTTAGTGTTCTTGTTTCAGTAAGACTGTTGTTTTCTGTTACAGTTGTACTGTTGGTAGAGTGTAACTGTTCTGTTAGATTTCACAGCTAACTAGTAACTGAACTCTATATAGGCATATGTTAACAGAGTCTCAAATTCATCTTGTATCTTTTACCCTTTTCATGATAATAAATCAGTGTATTTGTTTTATATCACAAGTTATTTGTTAATTGAGGCAAATAGTAAGCATGTTTATCACGACTAGTGAAAATAGCTCAGATCAACACATGAGCACAAACAAATACCACGTATTAAAAACATGCCTGTTTTTCCTGTGCACAATCTTTAGATTGAAAGTTTCAAATTCCTCCTCCTGTGCCTTTATCTGCCTTACTTGCTCTTGCACAGCAGCTACCTCTTCATCCTCTGCTCCTAGGTCATCTTCCCTAGCAATTCCAGTTTTTTCATCCTCCTCCACCTTCACACCCTCTCTTTCTGAATATCCATAATTTGAAATTGTTGTTGGAGAAGAGTTCGCAGATCTTACATTGCTAGCATTATTATCACCCCTAGAACTTCTAGCAGGTGATGAATCACTACTCTTTCGCCTCCACGAAGCAAGCATGTCATCAGTTTCCACAAATGCACTAAGACAGTCATCAATTTCATCTGCATTGTCGTTATTTGCCCACAGGGACTTATCAAGGGAAGCCTGAATTATATCACCATCCTTCAAAGATAGGGGAAAAGAGAAGTTCCCATCACCATGAGTTTTTATCTGGAACTGTGCAGGTCTGTCACATCCTATGACATATTTATTTGACTCACTCAGGTCATTGTTCTTACTTATATTTGATTTGTTAGTAGATTTCTTGTCCAAATCACGATGGGAGTGCCGGCCACCAAGCCTGGCATCACCATCATGGAAATATTCTACATCTCCTTCACTACTACCACCAACCAAACTTTCACGCACTTCACTACCAATATCTGCAACATCACTATTGATCCCTACCCCAATTGACCTAACCGAACCATGTTGATCATCATCCATTTTGATGTTCTCTAGCCGTGATCTTACATTATCATTCAACACCCTCCCATCTCCTAGCATGATGAGTTCATTAGTTTGAGGGACAAAGCCCCGCCAGACTGGTTCTGCACACATAAGGTTCAATTCTTCTTCATCCATCAATTGTCCATCATATTGAGCCATTAAATCATTATCATTGGTCCTTCCATACTCAGTAACTGTCAGACCAATAGAATCATCAGTAGCTGTGACTGGCTCAACATTATTTGCCTGAAGATATCGCTCCCCAGAAAAGTAAGAATCTTCCTCAGCAAAAGATTGATCGTCATCCTCATCTTTGGCCAGACCTCTTTCCTGATGATCCCGAACACTTTCATGGCCAGCCCCTTTTTCATTGTCACTAGGGTAATCAATTTCATGTGCCAAAAACCAGGTCTCATCGTCAATGGGTTGCCTCATGTAGCCAACATCCTCATCATCATCATATTCGTCGGAGTCCCAATATTCATTTGGATAGTCAATAGATTCACTCAACCCGTCGCCAACTGTAGCAAATCCGGATACAAGATCAGATGTATCCTCTGCTATCCCTTGACTTACAGATAACCAACTGCCCCCTGTAGCCCTCCTCATACCTGAAGCATATATCAAAAGGTCAAAGACAGCCTTCAGAACATCTGAACAAGTATATCAAGCAAATAATAAGCGCATACAATTAGATATAAACTAGTTGTAGCTAGGTGTACCCAGAAAATAGAGACGATTTACAATCAATTATTGATTCTAGATAGAGTATTCAATACATAATACAATGATTATGGCACCATTACCTTATTCATTTCCTTTCACAACAGAGGTATTAACATTGTTTTCTAATTAAGCTCGATTTTTCTTCTATAATTTTTCTTCCTTTAACCGGAAGTAAAAAGAGGAAAAGAACAAAGTGTCAATCATTTCGCTTACTTTATGCATTGCTATTGGAAAACTATGAGAAAATAAAAACATATCTATAGAAACCAAAAAGAAAGTGAAATCCTGCATCAAGTACAGCAGAAAGATTTGTTTTTTATTTCAATTCATACCTTATTTTTCCTCCACTTACCACACTGTAAATATCCAAACATTTATTGGTAGCCTTCACACTTTTTGTAAACCTTCTTACAGGAAATTTACCAACTAACTTCAACTCCTATAGATATTTTTATTCAATGCAAAAACGGGAAAGTACAGCCATGACAAAGATTAGACTCCGATACAGCCCCCTCACAGTGGTTCAAGTGGCAATTTAGAACGAACTAATATGCAAATTTTCAAAAGTAGAAACATACAACCAAGAAAAAGAGAAACGAAATACATGAAAATCCATTGTAGTGGTATGGAACAGAATGGGACCCAACTGGACACACTCCTGAGAAGACTTTTGATATAAGGAATCCATGAGTATTGTCCATAATTCAGTTCAACATAATAGGACTAAACATATTGGAATTGGAAGGCATTTCATCAAAGACATTCTTGACAATGGCCTAGTGGTTACAATAGATGTCCCTACAAGATTTCAGATGACAAACATTTTCACTAAAGGGCTTTCTCATGTTGGATTATACGATTTTGTAAGCAATTTGGAAATGATTGATATTCATTTATTAACTTGAAGGAAAGTGTTATGAATGGTAGATTATTAGGATAAAAGTATTCTCAATATCTTTCTAGTAATTAGGAAAAATTACATGTAGACTCTTCATATTCATTTTAGCATTTTTTTTAATCTACTTATTTTAAAGGCATTTTATTATTACAAACTATGTGAATGTAATTTGTGCGATTGTTAAAAAGAAAAAAATTCTTTATTTTCTTACTCTGTTTAAGTTATGACTTTGAATATTGTGGATAGATAGAATATTTTTATTATCATTCACATTTCAGATATTCAAATGCTCTATTTTCATTCTGGTTGTTTTTCCTTCTCTGTCCACTATATATTTTGTTTCTTTGCTCTGTTTTTAGTCTTCTAAAATAGAGACTTCCCACATAATAATGACTCATGATTTTGTTTCATGAGACTAGCCAGTCATTTTCTAGTTTTATATTATTATATCCGCACTACACATCACTTATATGATATATTTCAGGCTATATTTCAATGGGTTCTTAATCTTATAATTCTATAAGATTTATGTTTCATGATTCAAAAATTAGTTTTAGCATTTCAAAATTTAAATTGCAAGTTGATATTATCAGCAAGACCCAATATATAAATAGGGTGGGTATGCATATGGGACTAGAAGTATTCATGGGGGAAGACTATACTAACTACTTACTAGGAAGTAAAGAACATTACACAAAATATATATTTATTATCATGGAATACTATTCTGAATTCAGTAAAAACAAAAAAATCACTAGCTGAACCCTTAAGTGGCTTTAGTTGAAGACTTTTGACGGACATTTCACAACCTATACAACTACTTGGACTCCTAGTTATGGGATTCGATTCCTTTCTAAGCTTAACTAATTTATAGAAAAGTAGATTCTCGACTAGCCAAAATCCTAAAATATATGTTTCCCTTAAACAACATGCAGTTAAGATTCAACTACAGAAACATTGAACTCACACTTTACAAATAAAAATCAGGAAAGGTTTCCCATTTACAAAATTAGCTATTATCATGACCAACCAACACGTGTAGCTCCTATTAAGTTCAAAAGGGAAACCATCAATTGAAAGGCAGAAAACATCTGCTATCAGATGAAATTTAATCCTTGTAAATATAAGCTAACCTGAAGGATTAATTTCTTGTCCAATAGGTACATCCAGATATGAACCAATAAGAAAAGTGCTGTCAGTACCAGGGGGTTTTGAAGTTGGCCCATCTCGCTCAAACTTCTCTTCCCAGTTAACAACCAAGGGCTTATCATCTGACTTGAGTTTAACTGGAGGAAGCCTGGGAAATTCTTCCTTCTCATTTTCCGGTGGAAGAGGAAATCTTAAGCTGCCAATCAACTTTTGTTCAGAACTGACAGGTGTCTTGACCAAGTAAATAGACCTCCCTGATTCATCCACCTGCTCTTTTATGGATGTTCTGGCATCACTAATTTCTACTCTCTTTTTCTCCTCTTTTTTGTCAGAATAAGTGGCACCATCGAAGTTTGTAGACACGTCCCCTTTCGAGAAGGGGAAAACCGTCTTGACACAATTTTTGCAGGAATCTGAAGACGAATTCACATTCTCATCCATTTTTGACCAGGGATTATCTGGAAAGTTCCCTTTAAGAGATGAACTATTGAATTTAAGTTGCCGATCAAGCTCCATAGGTTCTTTGCATTGCGCAAGGTCGTACTTAAGATCCACGGAGGTTTTACTACTACTTCCAGACCACAGAGGTTTTTTGTCAGCAAGAGCAGCATTTTCCTGCCCAGACTTTGAACTGGTATTGGCAACACTTAGATCCACAGCTTCATTAGTTTGACGTTTTGATCGTTCAGATAGTGTGGCATTCAAGCTCAAAGTAGTATTAGCCCTACTACCAGCATCGTTTTGGTAAGGCTCCACAGGAGCTTTCCCAGGGTTGAACTTCCAAGAGTATAAATCAAGCATCCCATCCTCTGAAGTCTTGGAGAAAATGAAGTTCTTATCACTAGTTCGAACCGCTTCATCCGATTTACTCCGTTCCACCAAAGTGGGAGCAGCAGTTTTCCATTTGCTTTCAGCGGCATTAAGACCATTCCCACACTCGATTTCGGTGACGATCAGTTCTTTAGAAACTTCAAGAGTGTCCACCCCTTGAAACTCAATCATAGGCTTCCCCTTATTACTTTGAGGCACATCACGTGAGGCCTTTTCTTCCAATGTGAGCTTCTGAAGGAAGCCATTCAAGTCAGGGCGATTATTTATCTCACTGCGCAGAGCTGCCTCCGCTCTCGTGAAGCGGTTCCTCCGAAGAAACTCCAAAATCACATCAACCGAGCTTGTGTTAGAGTCCGCCATGGTGAAGTCAAGTCCCTACGGGCACTAAAAGAAAGAAATAGTAACAGAGTTGAGATGGGAAAGGGCAAAAAGAACACGCGGCATTCCAGATAAAGAGCACATGATTTTGTACAAAAAGAGACAATATTGAAAATGAGGAACTTCAGGTGAAGGGTGGAGCTTACCCGGTCTCAGGCAGAAGGAAGTGGCGCCATTGCCACTGGTAATGATGCAAACAAAGCACTAAGTAGCTGGAAAAATTAATGGCTGGAAAACCTAACCCAACCCAGGTTCGAAAATCCAATCGCGATCGACGGGAGTAGAAGCAGAGCACTTAAGCCTAATGAATGTGGATAAAATTTGAATGCGGGAGGGACACCCAATGAATCAGGATCTGATTCTGAAGGAATGGTTTCACCGTTCTTATGGATTTCCAAGCACGAAGTTAGAACAGTAACAATAGGATGACAGGAAAGAAGAAGAAGAAGAAGAAGAAAAGAAGAAGAAGAAGATAACCTTGTGCGAAAGACAATACTAATAAGAGAGGAAGATAAAGAAGGTAGTTGGATTTAGCAGTGGGGTTTGTTTGGGTTCTCTTCCCTTCCACTTGGTGTACTTCCTGCTGCTCGCACACGGGCTCCGCTCCTGCTACGCTGTGCTGTGCTGTTCATTTTCTTCTCCCTAATCAATATATTCCTATTCTCTTTCTTTTGTTTTTCTTAATTAATAGCCTTAATCTTTCTTTTCCCTTCCTTTTCCTCTCTCCTACTAACCATATTATCTTTCAAGAAAACAAATTATCTTCTTCTTTTTAGCTAATTAGAATTAATAGAGCTTTTAACTAATTTTAAATTATACTTTAATTCAATTTTAATATAAAATACACTCATACCCACATTCTCGATAAATTCTCCCAACCCAATAACCTAACCTCAAAACTCATCTTATATTTCAAAATACACACTAAATATATTCTTTTTTACCTTAATCGATAAAAAATAAGTTTAGCATTAAATTAAAAAATATATTCACAAAGATTAATAATGCTTACCAATTCAGCGTTAATCTTAAGATGATATACGGTTTTCTAAGTAGACTGTATATGGTTATTACAGGAAAAAAAAAACTCTAAAAATACACTGTTTGTATTTTACACTTTTAGTTGAAAAAAATTAACTCGTTTATGTTGAAATTAATTTATAAAAGATCTGTTGAATTGAATTATGTTTAAAAATCAATTTAATTCATAAAAAAACATATTTTTTTTAATCTCTTTGTTTGAAAAATACGGGTAGAAAAATTTCCTCTCTTAACATATTCTTAATCATTAAGTTTTAAAGAGAAAAGAAACAAATCCGAAAAGGTAAGTTTGTTTCAGACAGAGCTTGTTGGCTATGCATCTAACTACTTGATGTTGCAATCATCCCAACAACACATCAAATTTATCAACCTTCTTTCTTGATGCCTATCTTAACAAGGCTAACTAAGTGTAAATAATACTTGAGATTTTGTGTACCCAAAAAAAATGTTAAGAAATATACTTTATCGTTCTTAAGACACCTCTAATATAATTATTCAGATTAATGAAAGTGATTAGGCAAGTTGACTTTTCAAACTTGCAAAACAATGTTAACAATGTATTCAATTTATCTTTATTGATTGAGGAAATTAAAATTTGAAACAAATTGAAAGTTTGTTAGATGTCATTTTTCAAACAGATGGTGAGCATTTATGTCACTAGATTTTGGCAGTTAATTTTGAAGTTGTTCAGAATAATTGATAGAACAACACCAATTATTGATGAATAGCATTATTTAATCACAGAAAACACAGACAATTTCTGAATTAAACATATGATTCCATAGAATATTGGGTATTGGAGAAAAGAATGCAGATCAGTGCTTGCAATTTCATTAGAACTGATAAACTCAACTGTGATATGATACAGGCTTTAGCTATATAAAGTTAAAAGAAGGAAACAACATATTAAAAACAAAATAAGTACCTAATCTGTTTATAACAGAAAACGGAATTACAATAGTAACATAAAGTTAAACGAAATACTGATTTACGAAACTTCTGAGAACCGATAATAGATTAAGTATTGGAAAACTTAAACTTTTTAAATATCACAGAGTTGAAATAGTCTAAGAATGCACGACTTCGTTGTATGAATGAAGTCATGTGAGCCTATACAACTTGTTTGTTTTTGTAAATTTTTTAAAACTTGTTTATTTTTGTAATATTATAAAGCGCAGATTTACCTATTTTCTTAAAACAACACTCTGTTCGTGTTTAAGAGATTATGTTAGAATGCCTTTTGATCCTTTTGGTACTGAAAGACTTTCGAACAATTCTTTTTGCTGGTTCACATTTTTGCTCCCTTTGCCATAAAGCGTCTAAGTTTAAGTGCTTTTGCTGCACAAAAACTATTTGTGGGAGAAATGCATTGATGATGCTGAGTTTGCTACATAAAAAATATATTAAAATAATAGTAAACCTTCTTCTACCTATATATATATATATATATATATATATATATATATTTCTTTTCTTTTTTTTCTTTTGAGACGATAGTGTAATACGTACTTATTAGATGATATAATTCTTCTTATAAAGACATTTCTCAGATGAATTTGTGTGCTATCTTGTAAACTGAACAAACAATAAGGAGAAGCAAAGCATTTCAGTTGCAAGTGTCAATCAGAAACAGGATACAAGTAGCTCAGCTATATATTCGAGTGGAAGACAAGGAGGAGCATTCCTACCACAGATTTCATCGTATCAAGTGACGATGATGAACAAGAGACAAATGCTGGAGACATTTCTAGCGGAAAAAGGTGGAGGAGAATCCTCATATTTCTATTTCTTATTGTTGGCGTTTCTGCACTCCATATTTTTAAAAAGTTTTAGTTTTTATATTTCTGAAAATGACATTCTTGAATAAATGTATTTCATAAATAATAAATTTTAGTCCTTTACGATCCACTCTTCAAATAAATTGTATGAATAGTTATAATTTTTTATTAGAATGTGAGTTTAGGCCTAATTCAATTCTACAAAACCGTGTTTTGTAAGGTGAGATTTGTATCTCACTTATATATCATAAATTATTCTAGTCAATGAAAAACTTTCAACAACATTTAAGAAAATTATTTTAAAAGGTTGATATAGTAAAATATAGTACAATTAAAATAATTAAAAACTAATAACAATTATTATAATTTATGGTTTTAGTACTTCGGACAACTTAAAGTTAAAAAATTCATTCATTTTATTTGAAATTGTAATTTTACTAGAAAAAGAAAAAAAAAATCATATATAAAGTAGTTATAACTCATACAATTTTATATAATTCAAAATTTGAAATTACAAAGTTATATTATGTGAGACGACTCTTTATTTATAACAAATATTAAATTTTTTTTATTATATTGAGATATCTTTCGATGTCAAAGATAAGATAGAGTGAAAAAGAAGATATTATTAATTTTTCATATGAAATTTTAATAAATGATCTAAATGATGATGTTGGTGGAGGAGAATCCTCATATTTCTATTTCTTATTGTTGTTGGCGTTTCTGCACTCCATATTTTAAAAAAGTTTTAGTTTTTATATTTCTGAAAATGACATTCTTGAATAAATGTATTTCATAAATAATAAATTTTACTCCTTTACGCTGCACTCTTCAAATGGAATATATAAATTGTATGAATAGTTATAATTATTTATCATAAAAGGTAGAATCATTAACATATTATTAAATATAAGATTAAAAGAGTTAGATACATTTAAAAAAATTATTTTAAAAGATTAATACAATAAAATATAGTGCAATTCAAACAATTAAAAACTAATAACAATTATTACAATTTATAGTTTTAGTACTTCGGAAAACTTAAGCTACAAAAATTTATTCATTTTATTTGAAATTGTAATTTTATTAGAAAAAAAATCATATATAAAGTAGTTATAACTCATACAACTTTATATAATTCAAAATTTGAAATTACAAAGTTATATTATTATTATTATAATTTATGGTTTTAGTACTTCGGACAACTTAAAGTTAAAAAAATTCATTCATTTTATTTGAAATTGTAATTTTACTAGAAAAAAAATCATATCTAAAAGTAGTTATAACTCATACAATTTTATATAATTAAAAATTTGAAATTACAAAGTTATATTATGTGAGACGACTTTTTGTTTATAACAAACATTAAATTTTTTTTTATTATATTGAGATATCTTTCGATGTCAAAGATAAGATAGAGTGAAAAAGAAGATATTCTTAATTTTTCATATGAAATTCTAATAAATGATCTAAATGATGTATTATTTACTTAATTTACTAGTAATAAAACATTTTTCTGATAATTATATTTTTTTATCTCAATATTAAAGATTTTGAGTCAAATACATAATTTAATGTATTGATTGACATCTAATAATAAGTTGAGATTACTTGGTCGTATTAATATGCATATTTTTTCTATCGAAAATAGAATTTGAGATCAAAATCATCCTTGTTAAGATAAATGAGACAATTTTGATCTTGATTATGATTTATTGATCCACTTCTAATAAGTTTTAACCAAGTATACATCAATTTCACACATAGAGTTATGTTTATACTCTTATAATTGACATATAAAGCTTATGAAAATGTAAAAACACATTATTTTTTTCATAGATTAGTAGGTAAAGTAATGGACTTCACAATACTTGTTGAACTAACGAGGAGTCTTTTCTTTTAATATTCTTTGGTAGTACACCATAACATGTGTGACAAAGAGAGTTTTATTTGGAGATTCAATATGAGAACAAACACTTTAGTTTGAATTGTAGGTATCTTATTCCGATATATGCTAATTATGTAGTTATAATGTTTTGGAAAGATTCAACGATGATTATTATTGATGAAAGGTATGATTACTAGAAATGAAAAATATGAGCAGGAATAGGAATAAGAAAAATATAGCAATATGGAGAGGAATTGTGCCCTAATTCTGTGAATGGGCGAGGGAAGCACAGACTAAACAAATTGATTGGTTTAATCGAATCGAATGATGGCAACTGTGTCCATGGGAATGGGAATGAGAACACTCTCTTACCCACTTCCACTGTTTTCTTCTGCGCCAATTCTCAATCCCTTCCCTTCTCCTCGTAGAACCTTTTCCATTTTTCAAGCTGCAAGTGTAAATGCGAATGCAAATGCAGATGCAGATGCAAATTCCCCCTATCACCGTGCCCATGACTTCGATCCAGAGCTGCGGTCGGTGCTTGAGCTTGCCACCGATACCGAGTTGTCAGAGATTGAAAATATCCTTTTCGGTCCAAGGTCAGACTGTAACTCACTACTTTCTTTCAGTTCAATTCAGTTCATCTTTCAAGTTCTCTCACAATCCCTTTCCAATCTCACAGTTACTTCAGTCCTTTGCTCAAATCAATTCCATTCTCAAACACAGCCCAGCTCCAGCGTTCCATGATTGGAGTCGACCTGAGCATGCGTCTTCAATTTATAGAAGCTCTCGAGTCCCGATTCTTCTTCCTTGCTGCCGATGCCCGCTCTACATTAAGGTTCTTTTTCATCTTCCACTCTCTCACCCTTTCGCCATATATCTAACTGGCTCTTTCCTCTTCCAGGGGTTGGAGGCCATCTTATAGAAATGTTTTGCTTCACATAAGGACGAAATTTGATATTCCTTGCTCAACCCGATTGTCAACACACGACCTTGAACTAGAAATTTTCCTCCACCTTTTGCACTGCAACTCTACGTAAGTCAACTTACTTCCTCTCTTCCTGGTTTCTCTCTCATCACCTCTAAAGCTTTTATAGTCCTGTAGTGAAGAACCAGGAAACTACCCTGCCTTCTTCGACGAAAGTGCTGCATCTGAAGGTCAGGGCACTCTACACCATGGACTCAGTTCATGGAAACTGCACTCCAAAGTTGGTGCCCAAGATATTCGATCGATTCTTCTGAAGGTTTGTTTACTTTGTTGCTCAACTGATTCACTTCACATGCCGCTTCTTTTAATATCGTCTTAAACTTTGAGTGATTGGCCTTTTCCATTTTTGTTCCTCTTCTTTTGAAGGGAGGTGGTGTTTTCACATTGTCCAAGATATACCAATTGGTAAGAGGATGATATCTGTGTTTTATTTATTCTCTCTTTAATGTGTTTCCAAAAGAAAGCATTTTGGGNTTCTTCCTCAAGTCATGACTAGATGCTGACTTGTAGTTAGCGAGGAAATTATCTGGGAAAGTTCTTGCAGAAGCTGCCAACTACCAGGTTAAGAAAGAGTTGGTGAAGAAGGTATAACTGGTGAGATTTCTGGTGCGTTGGTATTTCCAAACAATAAGTCCAACATGCATTTTGCACTTTATGATTTACAGGGTGGGCAGTTAGCTATGATTAATTTAGAATCCAGAGCAGCCTTGCTTGCAGCAAAACAGGTACCTGAAAAGAGAGTTTGATATGCTTATATTATTATGCAATCTTTATTTTAATGGTATAAATTTTCAAGTTTATGTCCATATAGGTAGATGGATTGACTTTTTGAAGCTTCAATGTTTCATGTCATAACCATGAGTTTGGAATGTGAACTTCTCATGCANCAGTTAAATAATTAAATATGAAATAAGTATAAACTTGATTCCCCGTCATCTGTATAACTTTATGCACTGTCAGTTAATGAAATGATGTCCTACCATTTGAGGAACCAAAGTATTTTTTGTTGTAACAATGTGACTGGCTTTCTAATATGTGGGGCATGATTCACTCTTGTATTAACGTTTGCAATTGGACCAAAATTAAATTTCATATGTATTTCTTCCAGTTTACTTAGACATTTATGAATCAACCTAAGCCTAATATTAGTTGTGATAATTTAGTTCTATTGCAAGAAAATTTAATATCAAGATACAATAGTGATCTCTTGGTAGTTAGATTAAAAGAATTAGTTATTTTCTTTGTTTCATATGTCTATTGTTTTTTCTTTTTCTTGCTAAAACAAACTAATGTTTCTGTTTATGTTGATTTTATAGCATGTTTCTTAACTGATGTTTGATTTATTACAGGGTTTTCTCGGTGCTGCATCTAGATACTTGGGCTTTAGAAGCGTGCTCACATTACTTGGACCTGTGTATGTCATGCGCCTGTTCTTGTTTTATGATTTCAACAATTTCTATCTGCTTTTTATTTTCATAATAATACCATTTCTTTTTCTTTGCTTCTGTTTCATGTTTATAGGAAATACTAAATAATATTTAAACGAGTCCTCACCTTATTGATATTAAAAAATTCAGATTATAATGAACCTTTCAGGTCTTCACAAAGGGTTTTCCTTTTCATACAAGCGCTGTAGTTCTATTTAGTTGAACTCCTCGCATCTTATTCCCCCTATCTAAAGAACAACGCTAACAATGCACACTTTAGTACTTACTATCGGGTGATTTTTACGAGGGACCCAATAGATAGGGATTGTGACCACATAGTTTAGTAGGTCCTACATAAATTTCACACAATAGAAAAGAGTGTCACATATTGTGTTCCTGGCATTTCGCTTAATCTAACAATTTCCCTCTAATTAACCAATTGTCTGTCTGTTTTTAATGTCCCTATTCCCTTATAATTAACGAAATTAACAATACACTTGTTAGTACTTACTTACTGTTGGATGATTTTCGCGAGGGACCCAATAGATAGGGAGTGATGCCCACTTCGTTTAGAAGATCCTAAATGAATTTCACATAATAGCAAAGAGTGTGCTACCTATTTTCTTCCTAGCATTTCTTTTAGTCTAACAATTCCCATCTAATTCCCTTGTTCTGACTGTGCTTAATTCCCTTCCCTTCTATTCTAACTATATCACTTCCATGTAATTCAACCTTATTCCCTGGGTTGAATTCTGAAAATGTATAAAATATCCATTCTCCCTTTTAGCTTTTTCCACTGCCTTCAGCTGGGAGGTTGACAAACATGGCGATGAAGACAGCAAATGCACCAATCTGCTTCATAATTTTTCAAATGGCAATTTGTTTGTCCATGACTTCAGCTTGGCCTATTGGTTTAAATGACCTTAGTTGGTAGGTTTGCACTGCCTTGTGTAAACCCAAATATTGGGACAATGATGGGCATGATCCATTCGATAAGAACATTGCTCAATGTTTGGATTTCCATCTTTACCTTGTTCCATAATCCTGTTTTCTTTCTGATTTTGGTACGCTACGAGGCACAATTAGCGAGTATTTCTGTACATTTTATTTGGCTTGTGGAACAGGATTTGGGGAACATTTTTGGCTGATGTTGTCATTCAGATGCTTGGAACAGATTATGCTAGAATCTTGCGAACAATTTATGCTTTGGCACAGGCAAGATATATATGTCTTATTCTTCTTCCATTTTAAGCTTGGCCCGATTAACTTTATGCTGTGCCTATTTGGTTATTTTATTTAAGAGAACTTGTTATCTTTAATTTATATACATATTTTTTTAAATTACCGCTAAAAATTAGATTATTGCTGTTTTTGGTTCAAAAGACGGCACTGACAATCTGGCATAACTATCCATTCCATTTGTAGAGCCGGTGTCTGTCATCCATGGATGCTCTATTGTGTTTTAGTTTTAATTGAAGAAAATGTGCGCCTTTTGAATTTCAAATTTTTCTGTAGAAATATATAGGCGATACCGAGTTTATGTGTAAGAATTATTATTGCTATACTAACTGGTTTTCTTATTTCCACTCTGTTTTTGCTTCAGATACGAGCCATCCGCACATATCGGTTGCCTTCTGACGTTACTGATGAATTATAGCTAAGGACTTTCCTTTCACGGATTTATTTAGTACTCTTTTTTTTTTTGGATCTCGTTGAAGCGGTTAGAGGAACGACATGTTTAGGGCAATACAACCTCCACTTTTCAAAAGTTGTAAATAACTGGTATTAGTATTTGTGCATAAATAGTTGAGAGGGACTAATCGATTTTGTTCTGTGTGGTGCTACTTTCTTTTTCTGCTTGAATAAAAACTTCAGTTTATGAAATCATAAAGTATAAAGATACGAGCCCGAAGATTTGAAAACCAAACTATTTGCCTCCGTAACTCTGCACTGCTATTGGCATCTTGTTCTGGTGCTGACTCCAAAGTGACTGGAAAAAGTATGCACACGAGCGGTTTCTTTTAGTAAATAATAACAATTTATGTAAAAAATACAAAATATATTTATGTGACTTAGGTACAAAATATATAAATGTATTGATACAAGAGCAGTTTCTTCCTGCACATCTATATCTTTCTTCTTGTAACAAAGGTATCGATGTACTAAAGAGTGTATTGTTAGCATTGTTCTTTAGACAGGAGAATAAGAACGAAAGGGTTCAACTAAATGGAATTAGAAAGCTTGTATGAAAAAGAAAAACCCTTTGTGAAGACATGAAAGGTTCATTATAATCTTAATTTTTGAATATCAATAAAGAGAGGACTCGTTTAAATATTATTTAGTATTTCATATAAACACATTTTCATCATATAAAGCCTTTAAATGATGTCAGTGAAAATTTAAGTTCCTACCATGACCCTAAAAACTAATTTTCCTCAACAATTTTAAGAGTATAATTTAAAGGCTTTCTTTTCATACTGTCCTTTATTTTCTTTTAATTTAACTGTGCAAACAAAACTCATATTTTAAGAGTAATCTGTCCTGCCTTAAAGAGGAGCAAATATCAATTACTTTCAAAATTATTTTACAATGTTATTTCTTACTATAATCTTTATTTTAATATAACACATTATTTTAAGCCTTTCCATCAAATTAAAAGAAAATGAAGAATGAAATGTGTTTAAAATAAGTAGATGCCTTTCCATCCAATCTTTATTTTCTTTTTATCTAACAATTACAGTGAAAATCATATTTGATCATTAGATTAAAAATAATGGAAGACGGGAAATAGAAATAACTCTTTTAAAACTACTATTGATATGACTATATTTTCTCAAAAAGGAAGAGAGAAGACTTAAAAGATTGTAACGCAACGACAGATGAAGAAGAACAAACAAGTGAAAGCAGCGGTGAAGAACTGCAGGAGCATGGAAACCCTATTGTTTTAGTGCTACAACACGCTGACCAAAGAGGTTGGATAAAGGCTTAAAAGAGATTATCTTACATGTTGTCTCTATTTCAAAAGTTTTTCAATTATTTAAATAAATCAGCTAACTAATATAATTTTATTTTGGTCACAAAAGTAATATTAGTTTACCCTTCCTTTATTTGAATAAGTATTTTTCACATATCCTTAATTAAAATGATTATAACTTGACCCATCTTCATTTATACTGTATTTGGATTAAATAATAAAATATTGTAAATAAAAAAGAGCATAACAAAAAGCAAAAGATAAAAAAAAAAAAACGAGAAAATAAATAAATAAAATTTACGTGTAAAACTTTCTTTTTGTGAACTATTTCTAATATTCTAATTAAACTATTTCTAAATGAAACCTAACTAAATCGTGTGAATTACGTTAATATGAATCTTGTATGCCTTTAACTTAATTTTAAATAAAAATGTGTCGAATAGTCTCTAAAATAAAATATAAAATCTTGGAGAATTGAGTTGTTACTCTTTTACTATATCGATCCAAGTTTGCAGATATTTTATATTATTAAATAATAATCGAATAATATATCTTTTTGAGAGTAAGAGTATTATTATCTCTTATCAAATGTATAGATGGAAGGATAAATTTAGTTTAATCCTTGCAAAAGTAATCTTATAAGATTAGTTGTTTCTGTTAATCAATAATAGGAAGACTTGGTAAATCGGTTATTAGTTGGGTGATTATGATCTAAACTAAAATTGTGTGATTATGGTGATGGTTTTAAAGACACACAAAGACAATGTTAGCGTAAGAAGAGATGAAAATAAATTGAGCTTACCCTTTTTCTAGAACATCTTAGCCTAATCTAAAAGAGTATTAAATTTGAGGGATAGAAAATAGTTTGATGGATGGAATAATAGGAAAATGATTTTGCGTATAGGAGTGTTTCCTTGGGTGAGAAGTTACTGTCATATATATATTTCTCTTATATTTGATGATATACACCTTAAATATTGTAATATTATTAAGAGCGTAAGAGGAATGGAATATTTGCATTGCATCATAAGAAGTAAGATTCAAGATTTCCATAATGGGAGAGAGAGTGTATTTTGTTATGTCTGCATGGTACAATACAGGCCTACAAATACAAACAAATACATAAAGGACAAATAAGCATCGCCCAATAGTGAATGGGACCCACTTACACCCTTCATCAATCAAATTATTAAACACATACAGCTACCATTATTCACCATTTACATAACAATTCAAATCCCATCTTATTCATCATTTTACATACCTAAATCAATTCATCTCTTGGATATTTTATGAATGGAGAATGATATTTTGACAACTCTTTTTTAACAATTTTTTGATAACAGGACACGTGTTATCATTTTATTAGTCTGTTTAAATTTATGTTTAAAAAAATATTTGAAAAGGACTAATCATAGACTGCCACGTATGTGTTGTCAAAAGAAAGTTGTTAAAGAGACTTTTTCCTTTCTCAATCTACTTTTTCATAATATGATATATTTTCCCTGAAACTTTTATTTTTTTTTTAGAAAATTATTTAATTACAGTATTTAAAATCTTAAATGGAAAGATACGAGGGTGAGTACAACATATATGTACTTATTTCCTGATAAAGATACGATGTGAGTATCTAAATGGAAGTAAATAGATAATTTGTGTCTGATAATGTGACGTAATCATATTAGTATAGGATAACTATTCCTTTAACGTATTCCTATGTTAAACAAATCTATCGTGTTCCTCTTCTCTAACATATTTGTATAACATGAATCAAACTATAGATACATTATAGTTTTATATACATATTCCTCTTATATGTGACTGAAATTAATAACTAATATAATAGTATTTAAATAATTAATTTTAATTCTAATTTTGTTGGTTCCAAAATGTTAAACAATTTGAATCCAAGTGCTTAATTATGATTAATTTATTATTGATTTTCAGAACTTTTTAACGGGTTCGTTAGTGAACGCCACTAATCATTGTCGATGTTTCCAAAATTTGAATGTAGGCACTTGTAAAAAAAAGTTAATTCATGATCTTCTTTGAAATTAAAAAGCTAATCACATATCATGTTAATTTCACTTTAAACATGTAAAACGAAAGCCATTAAAATGGATTCAATCCTTGAAGTTCACATTGTCATTTTTCTCATTTATTAATTCAAAATCAATAGTAAAAATCATGACAATAAATATACTGTAGAGGTGGAAAAATAGGGTTTACAAATTCAGAAAAACAAACTCAATATAGGGAATTTGAAAAGGAATTTGAATATCTAAAAAAAAATAAAAAATTGAAGTGTTTATGCATGAATCTTGGTTATTTTTTGAGGCAAAAGAAAAATGATATATATATAAACGAAAAGAAAGGGTGGTAAAGGTGATATTTGCCCTACCTGAATAAATTACCATAGATTCTGGTAAGAAAAACAGTAGTGGGTGTCTTGTTGAAGTCGAGGTAAAATGATGATTAATGCAGCACAGTATAGGTGTTGGGGGCCTATGAACAATATAGTGAAGATTACGAAGCTCACGTACAAAAGACAATGTTGGCAGTTTTTACTTGCAACTGTTAAGTAAGGTGATGCCCCTGGTTTACCAAAAAGCAAAAACACGTTGGACAGAAAAAGATGATGACTTGAATGCCCTTGAGGGTGACTTAACATCCTCATTATCGCTTTTGAAAAAGGTGCCTGCTGAAGTGAAATTAATTAGAAATGCTCTCTCTCTTATGAGTTTGTAACTAGTTCTAAGACAGAGAAGAAATAATAACAAGGCTAAGTAGTGCGTGAGAATGAGATGGATGTTGAGGGGAGTGTGACAAAAATAGGAAGCTTACGTGTGTATTTGGGGGCTTCGCCTCTCTATTTATGCATGCAAACCAAAGCAACCAAAATTTTACTGTGTGTTTGTGGGGATGTTTTTCTTCTGGAGCCCATTTGTGGGATCTCTCTCTTTTACCTGTCTCTTTTTCAAACTTTATTAGCTATCTTGTTCAATATATCAGCAAGAAGAGATGAGAAACCCAGATAGTTAGAGAGAGAAAGCTGTTGGAAAAAAGCTCAAAGTTTAAAAGCAAGTTAAAAGAAAGCTGAGTCTGGTAACCGAAAGAGGAAAAAAATAAATAAAGCTTTTCCCTTCCTCTTTTCTCTTAGCTTCATCATCTTCTCTTTTTTTTCCTCTTAATTCTATTTTCCTATTATCATACAAATGGCTTCCCTTGTAAGGATTAACTCATCTCCTTCCTCTCTTCCCACTTCTCAGCCCTTTTCCTTTCCCCAGAATGCTACCACTCCCACTAATAAAAGAAAGAGAAGGCCTGCTGGAACACCAGGTGAACGATTACTTCTAACTTCTATCTTCTATCTAATCTCCTTTTTTTCTTAATTAGATTCTTTTACTAATTGTTATTTACTCCCATCACATGAATCTATTCCTATTCTCCAAGAGTAATTAAAGTTATGTTTAATGATGGGAGAATTCATTAATTCATTCCTTTGATGATCATGGGTTCGGCTGAATTAAACGCAACACAGATCCAGATGCAGAAGTGGTGTCCCTCTCACCCAAGACCTTGCTTGAATCAGATCGTTTCGTCTGTGAGATCTGCAACCAGGGATTCCAGAGAGACCAGAACCTTCAGATGCACCGGCGCCGCCACAAGGTTCCCTGGAAGCTCTTGAAGAGGGAGACGCCACTGGTGAAGAAGCGAGTCTTCGTTTGCCCGGAGCCTACTTGCTTGCACCATGACCCGTGCCACGCTCTAGGTGATCTTGTCGGCATAAAGAAGCACTTCAGAAGAAAACACAGCAGTCACAAGCAATGGGTCTGCGAGAGATGCTCCAAAGGCTACGCAGTGCAGTCTGATTACAAAGCACATCTTAAAACGTGTGGCACCCGAGGCCACTCTTGCGATTGTGGCCGCGTTTTCTCAAGGTATATCCATCTATTCAACAACGCCACCTTTTTCTTTCCCTCCTCATCCAAATCTTCCATTAACTTAATACACATCTCTATCCTCCTCTTATATTTTTTATTCCTCTTTTGACTTTAACAAATGGCCAGATGTATTTTTTGGAATCCAAATAAAGCCATATCAATGGGGGAAGCAAAAGAGAATCATAAATAAATAAATTAAAGTTTACTAGTATTTGACTGATGGAACCTTAAACAAGTCTTCAACCTAGCTGTTTCTTGACAGCTGGGAACACACGCTTCCCAAAGCTCACAGATATATATTTTCATCAACACCTTCCGCCATTCCTTTTACGCACCTTCTCTCGTTAAACCTTCGCGACATTGTACTGTATTTCTTCAAGAACCTTGTATTGAATACCAGCTTAGAACAAGCTACCTCAAAATTACATCAGTTTGTTGTCTTTTTTCAGTGGAAACTGAAACATCTCCCCCACCTCTTGACTTCTTTTCCAAGCACCTTTATATGAACAACTTTTTTTCGATTCTTTTTATTACTTTTGGAAGGAAGGATCTCATGAGCTTTTCTAAAGGTACGGAATGATTCTTTGTGACCTCTCAATATTGTTTGTAGGGTGGAGAGCTTTATTGAACACCAAGACGCGTGCAACGTCGGGAGGTTGCTGCCAGAAACGCAGGCAGTGCAAGCTGCTGCATGCTTGTCTCGAACAGCTTCAAGCCCTTCTAGCGAAAACAATTTCAGCACAGGTGCCCCTTTGCAAATCGGTGTAATAATTCCGAAGCCGCCGGAAACAGTAGTAGAACCAGCCTTATTCAGCAACACTACCACGGCACAAACCAACAACGACAACAAAGTGAACAAGCTCCAGCCCAACCTTGAGCTTCAGCTCTCTACAGCCACTCCTATTGAAATGATCGGGGCTGCGTCAGGCACTGGCAATAAGAGAGAGGGAAATCCCTCTGCACAGTTGCAGTTATCGATAGGGTCATTGGAAAAAGGGTGCATGAGGGAGAAGTCATTGGGAGAAAGGGTTGAAGATGAGGCACGTGAGCAGCTGAGGATAGCGGTGGCGGAAAAAGCGTATGCGGAAGAGGCAAGGAAGCAAGCCAAGAGGCAGATGGAGCAGGCGGAACTGGAGTTCACTAATGCCAAAAGGATAAGACAACAAGCGCTAGCGGAACTGGACAAAGCCTGCGCCTTGAAGGACCACGCAATCAAACAGATCAATTCAACTATGCTTCAGATCACCTGCCTTGCTTGCAAGCACCATTTCCAGTCGCCAACCGTAACGTGTACTGCTCCTTCCGACCAGACCTCTTTCTTCTTCAGTTACATAACAACAGACGCTGCCCAAGTTGGAAAACATCGTGTCAAACCCATTAACTCATAGACATCATCTCCTCTCTCTCTCTCTCTCTCTCTCTTTCCTTCTACATTTTTCATATCCCATCTTATTTTTTTCTTTGCCTTTCGTTATTGTCATCATCACTTTGTTTTTCCTACCTTAATTAATATCCTTTGTGAGGCGAGTGCTACGGTTATGTACGTGGGATTAATGACCAGCGAGGTGGTGGAAAAACGTATGTTCTTAGTAATGTAAATTATTCGCATTTTGTGCCAATTATCAGTGCAATAATTAAAAGTGGTATAAATACAGATATATTATATGATGAGTAATATGATTAACTGTTGGGTCCTTTAGTTAATTAGTAGTTACTAATATTGAAGCGGTATACATATATAATATCGTGGAGGGTGTGATGATGTGGCAGTATGTGTACAGTAGTACTTGTACATATGTGTGTGTGAATATATATATGTGTGTGTATTGATTTCATTCTCGTTAGGTTTTTCTCTCGTGCATTGCAATGAATGAGAGTCAGAGAAGCACTGAATTCCCGACCCTTTAGTTTTGGTTGTTTTGGATTATGTGTTTGGACTATGTGTAGATCTTTGTTGGTGGTGTAGGGCAGAAAGCGGAGTCCTTAACAAGCATTAAAGGATTGTACTGAGGAAAATAAAGTTAGAAAAAGGAAATTCAAAAAGGAAATGAATACACACTGCAGAAACACACTGGTGAGAGAGGAAGAGAGAGAAAAGGGAATCCAGATAGTATAGTCCTTCCTTTGGACTGCTATTCTGGCGACTTATAAATGTGAATAAAAAGCAGCATGTTTTTCAGTGCCACTGTGTGAGGGCTTAATGACAGTCTCAGACTCAGTCGTCCCTGTCAACCCTCTCAAACCATTCAGACACAAACAAACTCTATTCATGATGACCACCTTAACGTCTCTTGCATCTGAATCAGGGCCATGACAGTAGTGGGGCGCAGAGAGAAGCAGCATCTTTCCAAATATGCAGAGACCATTCTAAGCTTTTGGGGTTACAAACCAATTACTTGTGATGTAAAAATCCGTTTTTATTATTATCATTATGTTCTTCTTTCCTCTGTGGTCCTCTTTCATTGCGAGAACCAATACAAAAAGCCGTAGAAAGTCCAAAGATACGAGCAGCTTAAAGTGCCGTATTTCTTTAGTTTCCTCAGCTTCTAGCTTTTTATCTTGGACCATGTGCTTCTTCTCTCTCGTCTATGCATCGTTGTAATTGCTTTGCTCAGTTTCAGTTTCCTCTCCACTTTTTTACCTGACGCACAAACATTGCATTGCAATGCATTTCCTCTATATAATTATTACCAACCGGTGAGCTTGCACTGTCAATTGACCCGCCCTTCTTTCCCATTCTATAACTATAACCAGCTGCTTTCTTTCTTCACATTAACTCACTGCTTCACTTCAGTCCCATTTCACAACCCTTTTCATCATCTACAAATTCACAAAAACGGTAAACCATCATGCTAACTATATCTTGCGTCTCCATTATGCCACACCAATTTCCTGCATATCTTCACAATCAAATATAACTTATTATTGGGACCAAACCTTTCATTCACTGTGTCGAAAATGAAATCTTTTAGAATTTGTGTTCCATGTCAGCATCAAATTTAGGTACCAACACCCCGTGATTTTCTATTACTAGAGGAATTCTGCATACTTACGCACTAGTCATAATGATAATAACTACTATCGTTTAAATTTGTGAGTCGTATTAGATTTTTTTTTGGTTGAATGAGGTCTATATTTATATATATAGACACGCATACAATGATGAAACACTTCCATAAATAGAGGAAGGTACAGTCAGCCAAAACACCAAACTTAATTATAAATGTACCCCAATTGTTATTTGAATTATGTACCTGTATATGACAGTTGTGTTTTCTTTAAAAATAACTTTATGCATAATCATAGTCTATCATTCGTTTATGTTAACATAGATAGTATACTATAGGTTTTGATATATCTGAAATGCAGTGACACATCTATATATGATATATTGCCAAAACTAGTAACATGGATAATATTCTACAGGTCGTCCTTCAAAATCAATCCAATCTAATACAACTTTTTCTCGTGCGTATAATATTCTCATTCTATCTTTTGATTAAAATATTATCTGTGGCGATTCATTTAACGACTTTGTTCAGCAAACTGTTGTAATGCACACCGCAGTTGTAGACTCAGAAAGATAAATGGCGCCACTGCATCATGTTTCTTTTCTGTGTTACTTGGTATATATAGCACTGCCAGTTTAAATTAGGTTTTAGAAAATATTAATAGATGTGCAGTTCAAGTAGATATATGTATAGGAGTGGGAGTAGTTACAGTAGGGTTCATTACACCCTACTAATCCTTTAGACAGCATTATTATCAAAAGAAACTGTCCAAAACATAGAGATACAAAAGAAGAAATCCACTGAAGCATGATTAGTGCTGTGCTACACGTACAAACCAAGTTCAAAAGCCTTGTATATTTTTTTTTTTCAATTATATCTGCTTTATTTTTCAACACATCAATAATTTCTCATTGATCATTCAAAGAAAGTTAGCAAATCATAAAAATTAAAAAATAAAAGGTCGTGGGAGAAATTTTGGCACAAGTAGTCAGGTGGAATTTTGCAGAAGGATTTGTTCTGTTTGAAAAGGTCTTTGGTATTATTGACCTTATACGATAAAACTTTAGTGAAGAAGATCAATAATGGGCAATTAACATGGACCTTAGCATAGATAATGGGAGGGAAAAGAAGGAAGATAGATGAAAAAAAAAGAAGAAGAAGAAAAAGACCTTTCCATAGATAAAGCTTTGGTGCTCCGATACTGTCCTGGCATCACATTGACATGGGCCGTAAAAGAAGGATATCCGATCAAATTTGGAGTTGAAAGAGGGAAAGTGAAATGGATAAACAAGACTTAAATGTGAAGTTATGAAGTTTAAATGACAGGGAAAATCAATACAAATCACGAGGAGATAATTATTTACTAGTATGTTCTAGGTACAAATAATGAGAGCAGTTATTATGGGATCACAAACTGTGCCTGTATTTATGTGTATGTCTTAAACTTAATAACTATAAATTTTCACTTTCATTTTTCTTCTCCACCAGTTTTTCTCTCCCAAAACTATCTGTTATGTTTATCACATATCTGCTTCTGCTTCTTCTCATTCATAGTATTAAAACATCACTTCTTTAAATGTCAATTTTTTTTCCATCTTTCAATATAGAACAAATTAACCCTAATTATATAAGATTTATTATATCCTTACCAAGAATCACAACCCTAGCAACCTCTCAGTTGTAGAACTTGAGAAATTATTCAACCACTATATATTTATGTTTTTTATCAGTTTAATTATTTATATATATATTTTTGCTTAATTTATGAAAATATTTAAAGCATTCTTTATATTGTTTTGGTTATAAATGTATAGGAAATAAGAGGCTATGAGTGAGTGATATGGCTGGATTTGAGGAGTCTCATTCATTGCTTGGAGTTGCGTGGATAAGATAAGGAGGATATATGTTGTAATTTGAGGTATAAAGATTTCACTGTGTGAACTAAAGAAACCAGGTTCTGCTACAGTTTAACAGTGCATCTGAACTGAACCATGCTTAACAAGTGTTAAACTGGGCCTTATCAATGCAATGTAGAAGAATATCCACTGATCAATCAGTGTTTAGAAGTTTTAGATAAAAGTTCAGAAAAAAGAAAAATCAGAAAGGCGTATACACTTGTAGTTGTTTATTTACTGGGAATTCAAGAAGCATTTTTTCTAGAATCATGACTTTCAAGACCATATAATCAATTTGAGATTACCTAAACAAAGAACACGCAAGAGATTAAAGGAATTGGCACATGGAAAGAAAGAGTATGGACAATTGTGAGAAATAAAAATGAAACACCAATTACCATATTTGAATTAGGTCTACCATCGATTCTTAAATCTCTCTATAGATCTCTCAAAAGACCCCACAAGTGCTATTAGTGGTGAAAAAACTCTCTCTCTCACACACACACAAGCCACTGATTTTAATAACAACCACCAAAGCAATTGAGCCTTAATTATTGCTTAAAAACTAATCTCCCATAATAGATAAAGGTGCAGTCAAATTAAGAACATGAGAAGAATATATGCAGGTGTCATCAATAACAAGATTATGTTGTTGATGATCAAAATTGGAATGAAAGGCTAGAGCTAACATTTGATATGAGGAAAAGAGTCTATAGATGAAAAGACAAAAAAGAAGGAATAACATAAAAAAAAAAAAAAATACACTTTCTTGATGTTCAGTGGATGATATAAAAGGGGTAACGCTGCAATAATGGAGCCCACATGACAATAAAAACTAACAAAAATAACTCATATTCTCTTTAAAACATATTTTAGAAAAATTAACTCCGGTAAATAAGAATAAAATCACGTAATATATATCTAGAAAATTTTGCTTCAAGTTTGAGCATTAGGCTTTTAATGTGTAAGTTACCCTTCAAATATTGTCCAAAAACTTTTCTATTCTAAAGATACTATTGTATATCATTCTACCATTCAGGATAAACCACTGTTTCACTTAGCAGAAGCATTAGACGTTGTATATGATATTCTTGGTTGTTCAAGTGATCGAAATTATGAAGTTGAAGAAGCATATATCACGTAGTCCACAAACTATATATATATTGAATCTAAAATCGCTTAAACTATTTAGTTGTGGGTCACAATCAACGCACAATAATTAATATATCTTCTCCATGCTTTCTTTTCAAGTAACACAGTGCAAAGAGACATCCCAATCATAACTCTGAGGTTTTAGTAGAAAAAAAAAGAAGAAAGACAATGATTCTATTAAGTGGAAAACCAACAACCTTAATCGCAAACGAAACGAAGTTGTAATGTATATGCATATTTAGATTGAGAAATGGAGAGGAAAATGAGGAAGAAGAGAAGAGAAAAGAAGATAATGGGCTTGCAGAGGAAAAGGTCAAAGGAATGGAGAGTGAAATGATGATGGTGAGTGGACCTAGACATTGAAGTGGGTTTCCGTACAGTGAGTGAATTGGAAGAAGGCCTGCATTTAATGCACAATTCTCTGGGTTGATGAAGAAACAAAAGAGTGGTCCAAGCCAAAATAATAATCACAAAGTTTTGTTATCTTCAGCTGGGAATCTTCTTTTGTTTTAACATATATGAGATTGAGATTGAAGAAGCAATAGGGTCCACTTTCTTATTAGTTTGCTTCTCACTCACTTTTCCTTTTCCCAGTTACCAATTACCATACCAACCACTCTCCCATCTTTCTTTTCATCACATTTAAAATAGAAAATTAGAAAAGTGGTTTGTTTTTTTTCATATATTTAAATTTTTTATATTTATTTGATATCATTGTTATTTATTTTTTATTTTATTTTTTAAAAAATACATAAAAGTTTACACTTTTATAATCATTATATTTTTATACTCTATTTTAAATACTTTTTCAAATAATATATATTGTATACATAAATTTTTATATTTATTTAACATGAAAAAAAAATATATATATAATTTTATTTTTTTATTATTATATTATTCTTATAATATGTGTTAAATAAATTTAAATGTGTGTTGTAAAGACTGAAAATTATTTTAAAGCCATTAGGCCTTAATATGTGGGGCAGCCAAACCCATCAGACTAAGGGTGCCTTAGCCTTAGAAGGGGCTTTTCTAAAATCAGATCTTTCATTAAGTCATTTTCCCTTCTCTCTCAAACTAGGTTCTTCAAATCCTCTGCCTTCTCTCTAGCTTTACTCTTCTCCATTGAACCGTTCAAATCTTACTTGGGTGCTGCCAAACCGTTCCTGGCGTCAAGGACTTCACTTCGAACCAATTACTTTCTATGTCTCCTTCTGGTAAGTTGCTTCCCTGTTTCCTCCGCCATTTTCGAAACCTAGGATTTGGGTTTTACTGATTTAAAGCAGTTACAACCCCCTTTTCTGATTTCTATTGTGTTTTAGTCCTAAGAGTTGTTCTCCATCACCAATTTAGTGATTTGTAGGTTCTGTAAGTGCATCGCCGTGTGGGTCACTATTAGGGTGTTTTCTATAGACTGTACGGGACAACCTAGAGGTAAGGGGAGTTGATTATTTTTTTTAGGAATTTATTTTATAAAATAATTACATGTTGAATGTTGAACTGATGTATTTGTGAAGCTGCTCTGCAATTGTTAATTTTACTGGATGCCAGTATAAATCTGTGAATTGGCATGGTGATGAATCTTATCTGCTTTGAATTGAGTTGCTAACAGAAATTGAATGTAATGTTATTAAATTGATTATATAAGATGTGAGAGAAATTGGGTAACAGAAGAGGAAATAGGATGATGAGTTTTTAGATTTGTTAGGTTTCCTTTTAATATCAAGATTGATATAAATAATATATTATACTATATTCATTTGGTTTTCTGATCTTTGTATAGAATATAAATATATATCTTTTACTTACCATTGCATATTGTATAATAATATATATAACTTTTATATGACTGTTTAGAAACTTAACATTAATATATCTTTTACATTCTTTTGTATATTATATAATATATATAACTTCTATATAAGGGATTATATTACATATATTATATAATAATATATATGTATCGAAACTTAACAGGATTAAGTTATATTTATTATNTATATATATATATATATATATATATATATATATATATATATATATATATATATATATATATATATATAATTAGAAGCTGAAATTGTGTGTGATTTTAATTTCTATTAATATAATATAGTATAGAAAAGAGAATAAAATTTTATTTTGAGTGAAGTTTGGTTACAGAGTTGGTGAGTTTATAAGTTAGAAAAAAATATATAATTAAATAAAGGAATGGTCGTGGATTTAATATAAACATGTTTTAGTTTTTTTATCTATTATTTTATATAGGAAAGGTTACGTCCAGGAGAGAAACTTTTTATTTGGATTGGAATTTTGAATATTTTAATAGATGAGATCATTTGATTTTAAGGAAATTAAAAGTGAAGGTGCAGGGGAGAAGTTCCAGTATTTTCTTGGTTTGATATTTTCAAAAGTGTAGAGATTTGTATTACTACTTATAGGTCCCATCGATGGTAGATTGAGAAGGGTATATCTTTTGTTTAAGGGAGTTTTACGTGAAAAGTTGCATAGGTAGTGGAATAGAAGAGGAGTAATTGTATTGCCTTCTTGGGTTTTCTTATGAATAATGTTACACTTCAGGGTTGAAGTCTACGAAGTATTGGTTAACTTATTCTTTTGATTAAATAATTACTTTGAATTTTAGAACTTTAACATCTGTGTTGATTATAATCCAAAGTATAGGAGTTCGAAAGTAAAGAGGTATGATTTCCAGGTTGTTCATGGTATGTTTCAAAGTACATTATAATTCAAGTTAGTAAGTGTGATTCAAAGTGTCGAATCTCTTGGTGAGATTCTTAGTGTTTTAAAATGAAAGTAGGGGCTCAACCTTGGGAGTCATTCTGACGCTTCAATGGTCAATCAAACTCACTTAGAGAGGTTGAACCATGTGGTGAGAAGTAGCAGGAGGTCCTTAGTCTTGGGGGCTCCCAGTATGCCTCAAGGCGCGGAACGGACTAACCTCGTGAGTGTGGCAGGGTAGGGAACCCAAGTTTCATAAGTCACCACGGGTGCAAGACTCGCCATAGTCCAACTATCATTTTAATGTCCGGACGAGTCAAGTCTAGAATGAATATTGCTTATGTTGTATTTCTTACTATTTTGATTTAAGTTCACTCTTGTATGATTATATGTTTAATCTGATACATGTTTTTTTTTTATATATATAATTAGCTCACCCTTGCATTGCTTGTGTTGTGCCATGTTTGTGTGTGCTTTCCGGTTGCGATGATCATCCATTTTGGATGTGAGCAGAGGAGAATGAGGTCTCCCTAGAGAACGTCTTGGAAGGAAATGAAGATGTTGTTGCTTAGACTCTTTATGATTTCTAGGCCTGTTGAGCCCTTTTGGAACACTTTTAAATTTATGTCATTTTGAGATACTCTAGCACTTTAAGTTTCAAAGTCTTACTCAAATTGTGGATGACTTTAATCCTCATACTTTAATTACTCTAACTGCTTTCTAGTATAGTATGTGGTGACGTCTTATTTTATATGCATGACGTATATAATGGGGATGTCACATGTGTCATTCTATTATTATTTTTTTCCAACTCACAAGCATAATAACACATTGTAAATCTCATTTCATGAAGGGTAGTGGTAGATTGACATACCTACACTCATTTGACATGATTTTTATAACAGGAAGTGAGAAATGTGACACCCGGACACTGACGAGGACGGGGAGTGATCGCTGGTGCAAGAGGCATGGTGTAGGGGGCACAGACAAGGAGCGGCTCCTGGCAGGCTTCCAGTGGAAGGGACACATGGAAGAATCGAACATACACCGGAATGAGAGGGATTTGAAGACTATATAGGTATGAGACTATAAAGTTGAAGGATAACTTAGAGGAATTGATTTGGTTACCCATATCACCAAAAATGCATTTACTTTTCGGAAGCCTAACCCATAAGAACTCCATGGTTAAGCGTGCTTAGCCTGGAGAAATTCTGGGATTGGTGATCTTCCGGGAAGTTTTCCCGAAAAGTGTGCGAGTGAGGACAAAGGACACTGGAAAGTCTCGTGGTGATGTGTGGGGGCAGTCAATAGTTCTTGTAAGTTGTCGGGGTGTTACAAGAAACAATGTGTCAAATGAATGTGAATGTGTATCAAAGAATTATTTTCTATTTCATAAACAAAAATGATACTTTAACACATAAATATTTTACATTTATTTGACACTTCTTAATTTTTACTCTCTTTTTCTGAAAAGTTCAAAATTTTACTCTTTTATAATCATTTTATATTTTTAATTAGGAGTAATATTGAATAAAAAATTCTAAATTGTTTACAATAAAAATGAACTGTACTATTTGATGGTCTAGTTTTAGAAAACTGAACTTCTAAAGTTATAGTTTAGGTAACTACTCATTAACTTAAAACTAATTTATTTTATAATTTTTACTTGTTTGAAAGTCTTTACAGTTGCAGTTTAGTTTGGTTATTATTGATTAGACCAAAATTTGGTCGGTGCTGACTCGATCGAATTCTGTTAATTTTCGAAGGGACTTGACTTGGCGAATTCGACCATTTTTGGCAAGGACCGACTCGTTCGAATTTCAAATGGGACTAACTTGACCGAGTTTCAACTATGTGTGTCTCGTCCGAATTTGTCCAATTTTTAGCTAGAGTTGACTTAATCGAATTCGATCGATTTTCGATTAGGACTATCTCGACCATTTATAGTCATCCCAGTTCAATTTCACTGATTTTCAACCAATGCTGACTTGGTCGAATTCGACCAATTTCGATAGGGACCAACTCGACAAAGTTTTGGTCATGCTCGTTCCACTCGAATTAGGTCAATTGTCAATCAGGGCCAACTCAGCCAAATTCGGTCGATTTTCAATTGAGATTGAATTGAGTTTCGATCATGACTATTCCAATCGAATTTGTTCGATTTTTTATCAGGGTTGACTAAATCAAATTTCAGTTGAGACCGACTTGATCAAATTTTAACTCTGACTTGTTTCGACATTTTTCCTAAGTCTCGATTTTTTGTTTAACCCAACTCATCAATTTTTTAATTTTGTTATTTAAGGAAAAACATATATTAATAATATTATGAATGAAATAGGTAAATAGTACCATTTTTAGTTTTTTTAGTCAAAAAATATTGTAATTTAACTCAATTTGTACAGTTCAGTTCAAAAATTATACAGTTCAATTCAAAATTAGTACAATTTAGAAACAGGTTAATATATATAGTAATAGTAATTTAGTTAAACTCATATTACAAACAATTTAAATTAGTTTAGTACAGTGTAGTTTGAAAGTACAGAAAATAATTCAATTTATATTGTCTGAACTAATTTTTTCTTCAGTTCAAAAAATTAGTTTTTGATTAAATACAAATTTTAATAATACAGTTAATTTTGTCCGTCCTTACTTATAATATGTGTGAAATAAATATAAATATGTATCATTGTATCCTTCATCGCTCATAAATCTACAAATCTACAAATTAATGTAACTAAATTCTTTAACTTGGAGAGGAGGGAGTTATACTTGGAGTAACAAATGACTGTGTGGAGGGTAAGAGGGTGCATGGTGTATGTGTCCCATCAATGTGTCTAATCATATTTTTTTTATCTTCCCGTAAAGCTTTCCTGCATTTTCTTTCACTTTCTCTATGTCATTGAAAATTTGTATAAGGGATGAAGGATGGTGGGAAGAA
Source organism: Vigna radiata var. radiata (assembly GCF_000741045.1). Taxonomy (NCBI): domain Eukaryota; kingdom Viridiplantae; phylum Streptophyta; class Magnoliopsida; order Fabales; family Fabaceae; genus Vigna; species Vigna radiata. Next base: position 4,936,756 of record NC_028351.1, on the reverse strand, counting down.
AAAAGAGAGAAGAAGGGCGAGAGAGGAGAGAGGTGCACCGGGTCAGAAGAATATTAGAATGAGATAGGGGTAAAATGGTCTTTTCAAGTAACCTACGGAGGTGCAGGCAGAATTTGTGATGATGAGGCCGAAGAAGAATAGGAGGGCTCAAAGGTACGAATAGGGCTTTCTACAATTCTCCAAATGATAGGGACGACGTCTAGGATCTATCAAAAGGTATTTTTTGATTAAAAGGCCCATTTGAACACTCAATTCAAAAACTGTGAGGGACTTCCTACGATGAGGGTTTCATACTTCACCTCCAAGTACTTCATCTTGCACCTCCAAATATTTTCAGAATGTCTACATTAGCCCTGTTTAAAAGAGTATTAATGTTTAAATTAATTAAATGATCAAAGATCCTCTACAGTTTTTATTCTTCAGCAGTTATTATTCTTCCTTGTTTTCAAATCTCACATTCTCACTTTCACTCCTCATCTTCGAAAATACCCTCTCTTTCTCATCTCAACATCTCTGTTTTGCATCTCATTTCACTCCAGAGACACTTTCTCATCTCAACATCTCTGTTTCGCATCTCATTTCACTCCAGAGACACACACAGCACGTGTCCTCTTCTTCGTGTTCTTCCAGTGCTTCCACGCACACTCTGGGCACACACAGACACCACAACAACTGCTTCCACTAGTTTCAGAGGTTCGTCTTCTTCCACGATTTCCAAGGTACACAGACAGTACAACACCATAACTCTCGCTTCTTCTCGCTGGTGCCAAAGATTGGTGGATTCCTATGCCATATTTATTTTATACTGTGTTGTAGATATAATAGTGTAAGGATTAGAAGATGTAGTATTTTCATGGCTGATTTGCACTTGCTCGGATACGCAAACACGAAAAGGGTTGAATCGGATCTGGATATCCGATTCAGCGTAAATCGGATGATCATATCCGATGTAGGTTGCGCTTGGGACCTTTCTGCAATTCACAGACAATTGTTGTTAATTTTTCTGTTGCAAGATAAAATTTTTTGAAAAGGAGTAATAAAATTTTTATTTATATTATAATAATTAAACATTTAAAATACATTGTTTATATTATCAAAGTTTAATAATTATAAAAAATAAATTAACTGGCTAACCAATATTAATAAAGAAACATGAAAAAAAACATGCAGGAAACATTAATAAAACAAACGCATATTTAAATGAAAAAAACAGAAAAAAGAAGCATAAAAAATAAATAAATCGGATATTCATATCCGATGGTTATTCTTTCGAATATTGATATCCGACGAGACCTTTGTACACTTTTATATCCGATGCAATTCTTCACAACTTTAATTCTTTTTAAATATTTATAGTAAATCTTCAGAAAGATAACAACTGATATAAGCTGGAAAAGGAAAACTTCAATCAAAATATTTATCGTGGAATGAGGAGAAAAAATAATAATAAGAAGAAAAAATTATTAGAAGTGTTAATACAAATGAAGGGAGTGTAGGAGTGGAGAGATGCATGAAGGGAGAAAATGGAGGTGTAGTTAATGTTGGAGAGAGAAACAGTCAATAAACATAAAATTAATAAATAATCACCTAATTAATTAGGGGTATTTTAGAAACTTGGAGGTGCAGGATGAATCACTTGGAGGTGTAAGATGAAACACCTTCCTACAATTCTCCAAATGATAGGATGATGTCTAGGATCTTTCAAAAGGTATTTTTGGATTCAAAAGGCCCATCTGAACACTCAATTCAAAAACTGTGAGGGGCTTCCTACAATTCCCCTCACAGTAATGCTGGAGGGAGGTGCAAATAAAGAGGATGGGAGGTGCGGGATGGAAGAAAAGCCCTCCCTTATAAGACAACGCCCTTATAACCTTCTTTTTGTCATTATGTATCAATGTTTTTTGTTTTTTTCACGTTTAATGATCACTAAACTTTTATCCTTAACTTTTTAAACTACCATTTATTTAATCATATTTCCATTTCTAAAAAATCCAGAGGAAACGTTCAATGTTCAACTCTATATTATTTGAGATATAGAAGCTTTTGTTGTGTCTAAGAAATTTATGCAATGTAAAGTCCTAAGAAGAACTCAAACGCTTAATACAATACATATGAAAACTAAAATTGATTGAAGTTAACAATATACCCAACATTTTTTCGTTTTCTTTATGCTCGTTTCTTCAATAACTTGTATTTGTAACATAGCTCACCAACACATTCACTAACTCTTTTAAGCTCAATTATTGAACCACGAAAAGCAAAAGCTAGCAAACCTAAACATTGTTATCACCTTAAATCAACATTTACAAATCTTAAATGGATTGTGTGGATGATTAAAATATAACTAAAGCTTTTAATTTGAGGTTATGGAAACAGCGTCCCTTGGTTTTCGCTGGCGACGTCTTCGGTGGAGACCGACGTCGTGACAGATGGCGCCACGGTGGCTGGGATGGAAATCTTGAGGGACTGTATCTCGAACAAACTGTGATAGACAGAAGTGAGCCGCTCCTCACGTGTGAAAGAAGAAGAAAGAGAAATAAAGTTTATCTGTCTCTTAATTAAAGGTTATTAATTCTGTCTTAATATTTAGGGGTGTGAAAGGGTCAAATTAGAACAATATTACTTAATTACTAAAAATATTTTTTAATAAATTTTTTTGCCTCATTGAGTCTAACCCATTTCAAAAAGAGAAAAAAATTAATTGCTATTGTTTTTTACTTAATAATATAATATTGATTAATAATGTTGATAATGATAAATATGTCATTATATAGTTATATACATGTTACATGTTAATATTTGATAATGTGATAATTTCTATAATTAAATTAGTTTTAAGATTTTAACTTTGAAATGTGAATTATTTATAGGTGAATTTAATGTAATTTTAGAAGTTAGAATAACAAGAAAACGAGATAGTATATATTTTAAGATATTAATTTTAATTAAAGAAAAAGTAGAGAATAATATATTTCTTAACCTCAATATATTTAAATAATTGGAAGTTTATTATATTTGATAAGTTTTTCTATATTTGATATTGTTTATGTTGTAAGTAGATTAAGTAAGTATACTGAGTGTTTATAATGGATTTTTCATTGAAGAAGGTACAATGATGTTAATCAAATCATTCAAAACAAATCTACTAGTAAATATGTATTTATACTTGGAGGTGTTATTAGATCAGTAGAACAAACAATTATTGTCAAATCATCAATAAAATATGAGATTGTTATTCTTGAAATGATGGGTAGTGAAGTTGAGTAATGAACAAATTTTTTAATTAACATTCTATTAGGAATGAAACCAACCTCAGATGTATCAATATATTTTGATTGCCAATTAGCAATAGTTATAGCTATAGTTATAGTTAAAGAGTAAAACTATTTCCATTGATTATGTAAAGTATAAAAGAAATCTAGTATCTTCTGGCAAAACCTTTGGGATAAATATGATTTTAGAAACATCGAGGAAAATGATACTTAATTCACTTGTAAACAAATAAGTGGTGGTAACAAAGTTTTAATGATTCTCATATCCCTTACAGGTGCTGTATAATTTGCAGCATATACTTAATGGAATAACCTAGATGATTATTGAGTAGGACCACTTGTATGAGATCTTGACATAATCTCTAAATACTCATCAATATTAGGTACATACATAACTTAGTAAGCATAACACAACGATAACAATAAGGATTATGGAGTGTATTATGATTGACAAACTATCATATCAAAGTGTTTTGATTCATATAGTTTGTTACATTGTGTATAGTTTCTTAATTTAAGACTAATTAATGTAGTTTGTTATACCAAATATGATGTGTTTCATCTTATTTGATACACTTGATTTTCTTCATCTATTCTATCTATCTCTGGTGATTTTGCAATGAGGAATTGTTGTGAAATTGGTATTACAAAAATCACAGAGATATTGGTGTTGCAAAATATCAAAGCATGAGTTTCGATCTTATGATTACGAGATTCACTCCACCAAATATGTAGTCTCCATTGCAAGTTATGAGTAGTGTTTTCTTCTCAAGGTTTTTATGCTTGAACATTGGATTTCCTTCACAATTGTCAGCTAAAGGTTATTGGGTTTTACAACTCATCTTCCTTTTGTAAATAATGCATTCATACTACATTTTTCACTCTCTTTTCTCTTTTATTCTTTCATTATTGCTGTATATATTTATTTTTTAGAACATTTTATCTTATCGAATACCTCGGAAACAATAAAGACTTTCATGTTGTGTTCATGTTGTATTGTAAGAAATATGTATATACACAACGAATAAATCTTTAAAAACACAAACCTTAATAAACTTATTTTATGATCTCATTATATTTATACAACAATATCTTCATTGATATTGATGACTGACTACAATTCTCACCATGGAATAAGGATGATAATCAAAATTGAAGTATATGGGTTCACATTGTTGCACCGACAAAGAATTATAGAAAGGTGAATAGAGTAATTGAGAAAAAGGAAGGGAAACACACTGAGAAAAGTTGAAATTTGTTATCTAAAGCATCTATTATGAAATTAGATGGCAACTAATAGGATAGAGCAGAAAATAATTAATAAAATGGCAAGTATATGCATAAGAGAAAGATGGAGGGAGGGAGGTAGGGTAGGAAGCATATTTTGGTTGTTGCAGCCTTAACAAAAAAAAAAGGGAAAGAAAGTAGTAAACTAAAGTGATAAATGTGTTAATGTGTGTGGGTTTGTGGGCATGGGATTGACACTGTACAGTGACTGGACACTGAGTGGAGAAAAGGAAGCAAAGCAAAATGGTTCCCAAAAGCTACTGAACCAACCATTATTGTTTTCCGACACATCAAGTGAACGCGTCTTTTGCCTCTCAAAATCCCACCCACTCATTTTTTTTTTTCAATTCCTAAATCTTATATTATATATTTCTCATCCTCTTACCATTCTCATACCTACACCTCACTCCCTCCTCCCACCCAATTATTGCCAACTCAATCTATATAAATTCATTTTCCCATGCACTTATAATAACCATTCTTTTTCTTTTAACTTCTTACCACCACCTACTCTTTTCACTTTGCTAACATGTATGTTTTCCAATGACCTTTTTCGGAGTGCACAATCCACAATCCAATGTTTTCTCTCTTTATATATGCTTTGGTTTATATTATCTAGATAGATCCAGGAGGAGATGGTTTGACATGAATAGCATTATACTTTATATTTTATTTATACAAGAAATTGAGAGTATGAGTAGTAGAAAAGTACAAAAAGAGGGGTGTGTCTGTATCTGTATGCAGAGAGAAAATAATGAAATTCCCCAAGGTTTTGTTTTCTGCATTCCAGAGTGAATTATTGGACAGAGCCCATACTGTTGAGGGTCCCTCTGCCCCAACCTTTTCTCATTTCCTTGATAGACGCTCATGTCCCTTGCAAGGGCTCTAAATTACTGCTCCATTTAATATGATACCATGTTAAAAGTATATATATATGTGTCAATAAAGTGTTTACTTTTATATAGACCCACTTGGATAATATATATACTTTTGGATAAATTGAACAATTATAATACATTATGCATGTTTATATGTTTGTTAGATTTAGGGTTTAGTCACAGCTTCATAGTATTGCATGTCTAGAAAACATTATGTTTTGTTGCTTGTGTTTACTTAGTAACAGTGGGTGATGTGGATGTTGTTGATGAAGATAGATAATATTAACATGCGTATATAGTGTGGAAGTTCGCAATAGTGAGTACGTGTCCGTAGAAGGAGAGACACTGTAATTATGGTATCCAAGGATGACTATAGTAGTCATTGCAAATGCTAAGAAAGGTGTTGGGTTATATAGTTTATGCACTCTGCGCTTGGAAGCAGAAAGAGAGAGAAATGGAAGGAGGATCTGGCGAGAAGTGGAAGACAATCTACAGAGAGTGCTTGAGAAACCATGCAGCCAGTCTGGGAAGCTATGCCACCGACGGGTGTGGGGAGTTCACGGTGGACAGCGGGGGGCTGCAATGCGTGGCGTGTGGGTGCCACCGGAACTTTCACCGGAAAGTGAAGTATCCGGTCGGTCCGGAAAGTCCTGAAGCCATGGATTACGGTGGTGAGGGAGGGAGTAAGAAGCGGTTCAGGTCGAAATTCAGCACAGATCAGAAAGAGAAGATGCTGGCGTTTGCGGAGAAAATTGGTTGGAAGCTTCAGAGGAAGGATCTGGATGATGAGATTGAGAGGTTCTGCAGAAGCATTGGAGTTAGTAGACAAGTTTTCAAAGTTTGGATGCATAACCATAAGAACTCTTCTTCCTCTTCTTCTGCTTCAGCTTCAGCTTCAGCTTCCACAGGAAACATCTCCTCCCTCACCCATTAACACTGTAACACTATATATTCCTTTCATCTCATCATTTTCAATCTCTGCACTTCTTGTATTTTCTTTTTCTCTTTAATTACCTCCACTTATCATCACCCCCTCTTCATTTTCTTTTCACCTTAACCTAACTACAAACATTATCTAAATCTGTTTACTCTTTAATCTTTCTGCTACAGGATTAATTAACCCTTTTCTTACACACACATACATTATTAGGTCAAAAATTAGTTAAAATAATTAACCCTTCTCTTATACACACATACATTTTATAACATTTCATGATAATATGCACACACTGGCACAAATTCACATAATTTAAGTTTTTACTTATATATTTTTAAATACCATATTATACATTAAAATTAAATTATATAGTAAAGTTTTAAATATGTTTTAAATTTTATATACAATTTTGTATAATCCTTCCAAGTGTTGGATTAATTTTTGTACTCTATTAATGGTCTTGAATGTAAAATTTGATTAATTTTTACATGTGTAAACAGATAATAACTCTTTTCTCTCTTTATATTTGTTGAATTAGAGTCTAAGTCATAATTTTACAATATTAAGACACACAATCTAACATTTTATTTTCTATCTTCATCCTCACAATCTCATTTAGTACTTAAGAAATAGAAGTATCTTGTTGGAATAGACTGAAGAATATCCATTCAATATGTTTAAAACAAAACATATATTTCAAATTTAAATGACAAATTATGTAGATCATTATCTCAATTTATCTAGGACATTGTTAGGTTTTCATTATGGTTTGTATAGGTAATTTGAGTTTTGAAAGCATGAATTGATTTCCTCAGTGAAAAGTTGGTCTTGAAAACTTGTTGAAAACATTGGAACCTCTCTGAAGAAGAATGTCATCTTGGAAATCAGGAATTTGTATAGAAGAAAGTGAGAGAAACATATACCACACAATGTGATTTCTCTTAACATGTAGCAACTGATGTTTTTAACACTTATGTAACATATGGTTAGGTATCCACATCATATCTTACCATCATAAATTGGTAACTTAGTCTCCTCAATTTACATTTTAAAAAGTAAAAAGTATATTATATATAACTTAATAAATTTAATTAAAATTTAAAACCTTTATCAGGATTAAATATTAAAACTTTGTTATATTTGTGATATAAGATGTGTGTATTTTCATTAAAGTCTATTCTGTGTCATCTTTTCTAGGCAAGCAAAAGCGTTTACACCAAATTAAGTTATGTAGATGAAACACAAATGTTCATTTGTCATTTAATATCCATCCAACACTAACAATTATTTTTTACTTATAAAATAAATTAACTGGACAAGTGAAAAATATATATTTTTCTTATTAGATGTTAGAAATGACACATCAACTTAACTACTCCACACAAGCAAAAAATTAACAGGAAAATGAAGTTTAATCATATCACTCACCAAAAGTTAAAATAATTTTTATGGCATAAATAAGTGTGAATTACACAATTAATTATTTACTATTAAAGACAGAGACAGGAATAGTGATAAATTGCTTCACCAGTATGATTCAAATTAGATTGGATTTGAACTCATCAAATTGTAATTTTAGCAAATAAGTGATTGACAATAACTTTTGAATGACTTAATTCAGGAGTGAAGGGTGAACAAATGAACACCGTGTTATTGCTTCCAGAGTCCGTGTAAGCATGCCAACAAATGTTGAAAACCAATGACCTTAACAGAGTCCGTGTAAGCATGCCAACAAATGTTGAAAACCCAATGACCTTAAATAATGGACTTTGGCCCAATCTAACAAGCATCTCACAATATTCTCTAACATTATACTAACCCAGAAAAAAAGAAGGATTTTGAAAATAAATTTGATGGAATAGATATTAATAAATGGATTGAGAAAAAAATGGAATTATTCAATTATTTATATTGAAAAAAATATGAATATAAATGAAAGAAAAAAGTTTACCAATTAGATAGATTAAAAAAATATTTTAATTAATAAAATTGTAACATTATAATTTTATTTTGTATTAAAAAGTAATTCAAAATAAAATATTATTTATAACATTCCAAATTTTCAATAATATTAACACTATTATAGAATAAATTACACACCAATCTACTAGAACAGTTGTAAAAAAAACGTATATGAACTTTTACAATTATCCAAATGTAACCATAATAGTATAACATACTAGAAAAGAAAATAATATCTCTATTGACAAAACACATTACACTAGAAAGTTAAAGTGTGACTAAAGCTCTATCAAAAGGAACTATATACATCTATAAACAGATACATACAACATCAAAAACTAAGAAGACTAAAGTTGGTCCTCTACTCCGTCTCCGCCTCCTAACATCTAATCGAGAGACAACTCTTCATTTGTTCACATTGTAAAAATGACCATTGCAACCCAAAAGATGAATAAACACAAACACAAAGAAAATGGTAACCTAGTTTATCAAAGAACACACGTAAGCATCATTTAATAATTCAGTTATCAATCATCAAACCATATTCACACACATACCATTCAGATACATGTATCAATATCCAATTATAGAGGTCCTACCTTTGAGGTAGTATAACAACAACAACAACATCCTCATCAACAAATCACCACACTCTAAGGTTAATCCTTTCAAGCATCGATGGCTAACAAATAACTAATAGACTAGGGACTTCTTGCTACTCTCTCCCACATAATCATCATTCTCTTTTTGAAATTGAAGGTTATTGAGAGCGTTAGAATACCCTTTAATTACTAGCTTCCTATATCAATACATACACTTACTCACGTAATCATTTAAAGGAATTCTCCTTGAACTCCTTATAACCATCATTCACATGCCATCACACCTTTCAACTATATCACAAAATATAAGATACATCATTCCACCACTCACGAATAAACATAGTAAAGAAAACACTTAAAAATTTGTAAGGAAACCTAAACTTACTCGTCTAGCTAGTAGTCTCCATTGGCCTAACGAGAGCAAAACTAGTGAGCTCTCACAGCTAAGTAAGTTGGCTCGCTTAGCCCCTGGAACTAATATTTAAACACTCTACAAACTCACCCAACAAACCATATTCATTTGCCCAACAAATATGAAAATAGAAACCCCCATAAACCAATGAGGGTGCTCGCCTAGCCCCTGAAATTCACTGTCAAAACCCTTCTTTACTCGCCCAATGAGCAATTTACTCGCCCAGCCCCTTTGTATAAACTAGCAGCCCTTCAAAACTGCCAAGAACATCACTCCAACCTCTCATGTCTTCTCTCATGCATTCCTACCAACTTCGAACACCTCTAAATGATAATAAAAGATATAACCAACCTGTATATACATATATACTCAAATTTAAACTATTATTAACTCCTATTGTGAAATTTTCACTTCAAAACAACTTCAAGCTTACTTTATGGACCACACTTAAATCTACCAATTTTCACTATTGACCAAACAACTTAGGGGTATGAACAAGTTCAATTAAACTAAAAAACAAACCCCAAATTCTCCATTTTTTCTAAAACCTCCTACTTCTAAAATTCACTACCCAAAACCTCAAAATACATTTAAAAGTCCATGGCAAACACAACCTATCATCTATTATGCAAATCTAGACTCTTTACAAGTTCAATTATCATCCAAATTAATCCTAAATGACACTACCAAAGATCCCAAACTCTCATTTCTTCAATTTTACCATTTCTTTCAAAAGTCAACTATCAACACCTCCCCTTTTGACCAAAATGATATAAAATTCTACAATTATAATTCCATTCAACAATTCAACCAATATAACATCATCATTTCACTAAAACATCATTAACAAGGTTACTCCAATAAAACCCATACTCATACAAAATATCAAGCATCATACAACCAATTTACTTAATCAAAATGACATCTTCACCAAATCATTCATCTCTAACATGTCCAAATCATATTATCATCACAAAAATTCATACTTGAAATTAAATACTTAAATCATAAAGCTAGCTTCCCTTACCTTAAAAGAAACCACAATCACTCTATACATCCCGCTGCTCTTGTTTCAAACTCAAGGAACTTGAGAAGAACCTATGAACCACAACAACATGATAACAGTAAGTCCTTAGGATCTATGATAGACAAATAGATAAGTAGAAAATTAATCTAACACATGCGAACAGAACTCCTACACATGAATTTGGTTGAAAAAAAAAGAACATAAACTTACTTATTCTATACTTATTCTATAAAGAGAAGTGATCGAATAAAAAAAAAATTTCTACTCCAGCATTTTCTAATCATAAAATATATATAAGAATTAGAAATGATAAAAGAATGTAAAAACATGTTTATATTTAGAAATTTTTGATAATTAATGAGTTTAATAATTTTTATTTATATTATTAAATTATTTAACTTATTCGTTAAACTACTCACGGTAAAAAAAATCTTTGGAAGCAAAATAAATGTAGTGAACTCTTTCAAAATAAGAATACTATATTAAAGTCAAGACATGCTTGCACGATATTTTTTACAAATTGATAAAAATAAGAAAAAGCAAATTTTACTTTTTTATAAACAAAAATCAATGTATGCATAAGTTAAAATAAATAAAAAATTAACTTTCCTTCTTTTGTATTTTAGAATTTTTTTTATGGAAACTCATCAAAATAAATTCTTAATTATCATAAACGATTTTAAAATTTTTGGTAAATTTGGTAAGGACTAATAAATTTTAGAATGAGTTTTTTTTCCCTTCAATTCAATACTCTATTACTCTTTCATATACGTAATTATGTAGCGTTTAACACTCTCGAAATTCAAGAATTTCCCTTCTTATACCGTCAGAACTCTTTTTGTGCAAAAATTCAACTTTAGTAACTCTAACGTATTTATTTAAATGGATGGTAGAAATTTTATGAACTATTTATATTTATTTTGAATACATATTTGTTAAATTTTTTGACATCTAAGAAACATAAATTTATTATTTTTTTTTTGTTTTTAGCAATTAAATAATTGCTAAAAAAATTAGGACTAAAAATAATACTCACGAAAAAGAAAAAAATACTTGTGAAAAGGAAGTTTAATGATTTATAGTCTTGTAAAAAAGACCAAACAAGAAAGGCATTTGTAAAAAATTGTGAAGGAAAATGAAATGTTAAATAATATCTGTAAAATTTTGATCTTGATGGAAATGAACCTTTTGAGATAAAAGTTTATTGATGAAAATCAAGAGTCCATGCACTGGCACACTAGTTGGTGGGCACGAATGCTCGGGACAGGAAAAAGAAAAAGGTACAGAATTTTCCTATGGACAAAAATGAACCACAGATCATGCCTAATTAAAGGTAATTACTCACTGTGCTCCACGACAACAACTGCATCGGAGAAAATAGTAATAAATGATGTCCTAACTAAAGGAAGCTCACAGATGGCTGTAGGATTTCAAAATAAAAGAATGCCTGGATTTATGTAGCTTCAGCATCGATTTACTTTCCTCTACAAATAACCAGACATTATCCACTCAGACAAGGTGCTTCTTCAATTTTCAATGGTTGAAAAATTTCTCGACATTTTCACTCACACCACTACTCATTTAACCTCCTACTCTACTGTTCAGCCATTGAATTATATCCTGTGTGATAGCGTCTCGTTCTGGTTCAAAGAGAAGGTCATGTAAGAAGCCCTCGTATAGTTTGATACTCTTGTCAGTTGAAGAGGCTTCTACGTAGAATTTTTTAGAAGCAATGGGATCAGTTACGGAATCAGCAGTGCCATGGAGAACAAAAAATGGAACTCTTAATTTTTTTACATTTTGCTGCAAGTAGTTTGTAATTCTGAGAATCTCATAACCAGTTCGTACTCTAAGAGGTCCAGTACATACTAATGGATCAGAGTATTTAGCAATTAGAGCCTCCGGGTCTCTAGACACTACCGAACCCTTCTTATATGCAGAACTACATTGATATGTTGGCAACAAAAATGAAGCTATTGGAGCAAGTACCTACAGTGAAGAAGACAGGAAGATGAATATGCCAAATCTGACATGTTTTATGCATTCTGGTATAAAACGAAGACGTCAACAAGACATGTACGCTCACCAGCAAAACAGGATGAGCAGGGGCAACACCAACTGCAGGGGATGTCAATACAGCACCAGCTATGCGAGCTTCAAACTTCGGATCAAGCAGAGCCTACAATTAAGATAGAAATAGTAAGTTAATTAAATCATTTATACTTCTTGAGCTTTCCCCTTTTACTAGTACCTGCAACAATCTTCTTGTATTAAAAAAATTATTACCTTAAGAGTAATGGCTGCTCCCGTCGAGTGTCCAAAGCAGAAACATGGGAGTCCAGGATTTTCATTTAGAACCTTCTCCAAAAATGTTTTCTGTTTATCAAAATGTTAAAAATTCTTTCAGTGTTCTTCCAATCCGAAAACAAATTCTATATTACTCCTCCCATTGCGTCTCTCATGAAACTGCTGCCCACCACCGTGCATACTCAACATAAATCACACCACCATTTATCTATGCATTGTCAAAACTTCGGTAGAATGCAGTTTAGAAACGTACCATATCAGACACGGCATCATCAAGAGAATGGACATAACCATGTAACCCATCACTTCCACCGTGACCTATAGATGTAAACGGAACAGGAACACGAGAGTTGAGCAAATACTGAGGAGATGAAAAACAAACATTCTACCGTATATAAAATTATCATAATTCTAACAAGTTGCAACGCAATGTATGAAACCCATACATGCTTGATTTAACAAAGAAAAGGAAACCTATCCTCCGAGGGCCCAGAAAGAACCAAACGAATATAAATTTTTAAATCAGGCTCTTGTATTGTTTTATCGTTTAAAACAGCACTAGGGAACTTTACATATTCCAAGCTCTTAATGGCCAAGTTTTGTAAAGACAACTTGGGCATGTTCCAAGCCGATAAGAGGCATCTTAAAAACTATACAAGAATAAGAATCCAACGAATTTATAGAAATGTTCAATGTACATAAATATTAAATTGTTAATTAAAAACGCATATATTTGCAGACTTCAGAGACAAGCTTGACATTTTAATAAGTTGGACACTTCCTTCCGTCTCACGATTTGTTTCTACGATTTTGCCGATTAATAAGAAAATGCGCGACAACAGTTATCATTAATGTTCAAAAGACAACCTCTGAACTGAATCGGGCACTGTTACATAGCAACAGGGCAACAAGAGCAACATGAGAAAAAAAAAATAAAAATAAAAAGAAACCGGACTGTTCATAATGCAGGGAATGCTAAATAATGATAGAGTTTTGACTGAATTAGGAACACCGACACAAACAATTTGTCGCGTATAGGATAAAGTTTTTAAACTGGTGTTTTGAGGTTGCGGCCAAATGTTAGTGGCAGGGAGTAAAATGTTGGACAATTGATTTGTAATTAAAATTGTGGAGAAGTCTTACCAAGCCAATCCATGGCGTAAACCTTGAAACCATTAGCATTGAGCTGCTTGGCAAAGTCAGTGTATCTGCCACTGTGAGAAAAAAAGGGCGAGAATGAGGAGTAATAATTAAAAAATAAAGGGAGGGGAGGAAATTAGAAGGACAATGATATTTTAACCCGATTTTGATTCTATTAACCAAAGTTTATTTTTTAATTTGAAATCGTCCAACCACATTTTTAATAGTGTAAAAATGGTATAAAAAAAATGGTGTTAAAATTTTATTTTCCAAATTAGAATTAGAATTAGAATTAGGATTAGGATTGGATACCTGTGTTCATTAAGTCCATGCATAAGAAAAACAAGTCCCCTGTGCAATGAAGAGATGGGAGATGATTAAGAATGAATTAAGATGAAGGAGATTGTGGCAACAGAGGAGAGGAGAGAAGAAGGATTAACCTGATGGTATGGTTAGGGGAGCGGGGAATCCAAGACTGGGTGAAAATGGTGTCACCCCTGGAGGAAGCGATGAGGCGGTAGTCCCTAAAAGAGGTAGGATGGTCGGCGTCGGCGTCGGCGTCGGCGTCCTCCATGACTCTCCGAATGGCGAGAGCCCTCCTGGCGGTGGAAGAGGTAGAAGCAGCGGTGCTCTTCCATGCGAGTCGGGAGGAGAGGAGAGTCCCTTTGCGGAAGGGAAAGAGAAGGAGCAAAACGACAGCGTTGAAGAAGGCAAGGAGGGCCTTGAGGGCTCGCAGGGAAAAGAGAGCGCGGATTCTGCCGCTGGCTCCGGACGTCAAGATCAAGGTGGAGGCCTGGTTCCCCCTGCAAGACACACCCTCACATCCCATTGCCATTGCTATTGCCATTGCCGATGCTTCCTAATCTTCCCCTGCTTCCTGTCCTATCCTATCCTCGATGAAGAACAACGCGATCAAATTTACTCACACCAGATTCAAAATTCAATATCCGATTCCCCAAATTAGTACGCACCCAAATTTAGCAGATGAAGAAGAAGGAGAATGGATGAGTGTTATTTATTTAGTATATAAAAGAAAGGAAGTTTGGAATGGTAGCGTAGCACATTGAACGTTGGTGAAAGTGGATTGTTCCAGAAGGTGCCGTGGGGGTGGTGACCCTAACATGTGGGGAATTCCATAACCACATCCACCTGTGTCTCTCACCGCACGACACGTGGGTGGTATGCGGCGAAAAATATTACTTCACGCCTCTGTCCCACCTTCTCTCTCTCTCATTCTCCTTTGGATGCAGTCAACAGGTTTTTCGGATCATCCTCAACCGCCCCCATTTCTATACAATTTATCTACAACTCTCTCTCTCTCTCTGTCTGAATATTATTTTCATCTTTATCGTAATTTATCTAAATTTAAATAAATAATCTCTTGTCAGAAAAACGCTTTCAAAATCTATTCTAGAGTTTCGGAAAAAGAAAAATAACATTATATATTAATATAATTAAATTCCAATTTTTTTATTTAATATTATTTTGTAATTTATAAGAATAAGTTTTCTTAGTGAATATATTTAGTAACGTATAATAACAATTGTGAAATGTAAATTATATGAATGTAAATATAAATGTAAACCATAAGTTACCTCTTAAAGAGTGTATTATTTCTCAATAAAACATATTCATAATTGTGTCATGTATTTATGCGACGTACTAAAACTATATAATTTATAATAAAAAAATTGAATAAATAACGAAAATCCCATCAATGCAAATATTGTATTGTGTACAAAGTTTATTATTATATGATTTGCTATTGGATTATTTTGTATGCTACTAATGAAAAATAATAAATATTAATATACGTATTATGTTATTTAAATTGGAAGGGTTAAGTTTTATATGATATAATCATAGAGCCTCGGTCAATATAATAAAACATGTTGCGGCCATCCTCATTGAATAAAAAAGTATTATAAAAAAGACAGATGTAACCATGAAATACGTTATATTTGTATGAATGATTTCCTTTTATTACCTTGTTGTCAATTGGTCTAAGTAATGTAAGTGAATCCTTCCAAGGTTGTTTCACGAATTCAGTTTGCCAACAGAATGTCAATTATTAAAAAATTACAAAAATAAACATAAAAACTATATATATATATATATATATATATATATATATATATATATATATATATATATATATATATATATATATAATCTATCAAAATCTAAATAAATTATATGTTGCCAGAAAAACATTTTTAAATGAAAGTACCAGAAGGTTCCCAAAAGAGGAATCTAAAATTACACATCACTTCTCTAGGTAATAATATAAATAAAGAAATATTAATTGACTTGGGGCTGTCATTGTTTTGAGTCCACTCGAGACTTTGTCCTTGAAGTGGCTTAATTTATTTTGAGAGAACTTACTTGTATTTATTTGATAAGTATTATTATAAAAGAATGATTTGTTATATCTTGAAAAAATGATAATATTAAATAAATATAAAAAAGTTACGTGTTTAGAAGAGAAAATATTAAAATGAATGGTTGCGTGAAAAATAATATTTAAGATTATTGATTTGAGGATTGAACGGTAAGAAAGAGAAGTGGTGAATTAGGTGATTGATGAATCAAAAAGCGATCCCCTTCTGGTTTTTGGTCTGCGTTTGAGAGTTTGTGTTTGGATACGTAAGATGGCGACCTTGAATGTACCCCCTGTTCCTCCCTCCCCGAGAGACGACGCCATAGCTCTTTATACCGCTTTCAAAGGTCCTACCCCTTTCTCTCTCATGGCTTTTTTTTCCTTTTCTCATGTCATGCTCCACAATCTCACGTTAATTCACTCCATCACAATTCGCTCAATTAATTACGCATGCATGCTCATAACACAAACAATCAATGAACAAATCATTTCTTTCCAGATCCAAATTACTTGTGTTGATTCGTTTTTGCAGGATTTGGATGTGACACTGGCGTTGTCATCAATATACTTGCTCATCGGGATGCCACGCAGCGTGCCTACATCCAACATGAATTCAGGACAATGTATTCCACGGACCTTCTCAAACGCTTATCTTCTGAGCTTTCTGGCAAATTGGAGGTACTTTTATTCTTATGGATTTCATTCTACTTAATCACAAACACACCACCCCCATGCCTTCCTCTGCTTATTACAACATTATATGAGTTTATGTATATGACTGTGTGTGCGTGTGTTTCGTTTCCAACACTTTTTAATTGCTTCGCTTTTGGCCTATGTTTTATGGTTCCATAGACAGCAGTTCTGCTTTGGATGCATGACCCTGCTGGGCGTGATGCCCTTATCCTCAGGCAGTGCCTGACTGCGGAAAATCTTGAAGCCACCACTGAAGTATTATGTTCGCGAACTTCTTCCCAGCTTCAATATTTAAGACAGGTTTACCACAGTAAATTTGGGGTTTATCTGGAGCATGAAATTGAAAGATATGCCTCCGGGGATCATAAAAAGGTGAATCTTCTCGTTCTCCTTGTCTGTGTTTCGCTATCAGGAATTAGTCATATTAAGATTTCTATCTATTGGCCTTTGAAGTCATGTGCTCTTTTGATTCCTAAGCACCCTTGCCAGCATTTATGCTAAAGAAATTAAAACTGCAATATGCTTGTCTGATGACTCAATGTTCATCAGAGGTGTATTAGTATATTTCTGAAATCATTGGTGGATATTTCCATTTAAGACTCCGTGTGCTTGTGGTCTTTCTATTCTACTCAGAACTTTACAGATGAATGACTTTTACCAAATCGTTTGAGGCAAGGTCCAGTTATGTAATTGGTTTAGCCTGCAACTTGTCAAGAAACGAACAAAAGCACCCAACTGCAAGAACGACAAAACCGGAAACAGAAACTAAATCAAAATAAAGAAAAATGAATACAGGATATACATGATTTAATCTTAAACACCTACATCCATGAGAAAAGGAGCAAAATAATTCAGTATCAGATAATAAGAGAACAAGATCAAGCCTGTACAAAAAGTGTTCACTTGGCCATTGTATCACCACTGCTCAGAAACAAAGAACAAGAAAACCCAGTTCTTAACTCTATTTCCTCCTTTCTCTCTCATTCTTTCAATAACCGAGTAGTATATGAAATGAACCTCTCCTCTCTACATATCCACCATAGAATAACACCTATGGTAATATATAGTCACTAGACACAAGTTAGTTGTAATCATTAACTAATCGGAACAGAAAAACTCGATGCAACCATTTGTGACGACTTGCAACCGATTTATAGGCGCTTCTAATAAGAATATAGCAGCAACGCCAACAAAAAATTGAATGCCTGATGGCAGTTCCAAGATTTTAATCTCAAGTCAACCGTGGGATGGAAGGGGACTAAATTTCCGGTATATCCATTAATTCGAATATGATGGTGTTTCATTGCATTGCACGTCTCTTGTGGGAAATCCTGTTCAATTGTTTGTCGTAGATCATATTTGATGTAAAAATTCTGCTTCATTCCCTTTATTCTCTACACTAATTACGTCTCAGTTCCTTGTAAGATATTCAAATAAAACGTGTTACTTTCTATGCAAAATTCTTGATGCAGATGTTGCTTGCTTATTTAACCATACCGCGTTCTGAAGGCCCTGAGGTAAATAGAGAGATAGCTGAGATGGATGCAAAGGTTCTCTACAAAGCAGGGGAGAAGAGGCTGGGAACTGATGAGAAAACTTTTGTGCAAATATTTAGTGAACGGAGTGCAGCACATTTGACTGCTGTAGATCATTATTACAATAGCATGTATGGACACTCATTGAAAAAGGTATCTTTACCATTTTTTGTTTCCTTTGAATGTAGTCTCTCCCAAGGTTGTTTTTCTTGTGCTTATCCCAGTTGAATATCTACAGGCAGTAAAGAAGGAAACATCAGGAAATTTTGCTCTCTCACTTTTGACAATTCTTCAGTTTTCTGCGAATCCTGCAAAGTATTTTGCAAAGGTATTCCCCCTGGCTTGAATTTTGTGTAGTTGCTTCTCGTATTGCCATTATACTTGGAAGGGGATCACAATGTTTTCATTTAGTAAGAAACAAGGATAGGATGATGGTGAGAATCAAGTGAAAACTGGTGCAAGATAAGATGATTATTTTATACTTACTGTTAAGATGTTTTTTCGTTGAAAAATCTGTAAGCAACATTAGCAAGGAGTTTCTGAAACAAATTAATTATGCAGTTGAAAATGTTAGAAACTTGAACGAAGATGATCATTTACTACATATCTTCATGGAGTTCAGACATTGTAGGCTTTGGCAGGGTCATGAGCCTCTCAAGGGTAAAAATCAATGCAGTGTGCAGTGTTAGTTACTTTGTTCAGAAGGCTGACATTGATTTTTATACTGCAGAGAGGATCCTAACCCCATTTAGCAGGACTTATAAATGTATTATGGATCAACGATTCTTCTTTCTCTAACTTCTTGGTGATTTTTGTAGTAGTTGGTTCTGTAAGCACAAGTCAACTTCTTGAAATTTCTAACTGACAAGACAATGAGATTTGCTTTAAATTCAACTTTTGCACCGTGTAGATGTTGCGCAAGGCAATGAAAGGTTTGGGGACTGATGACACAAGACTTATAAGGGTGATTGTAACGAGAGCTGAGATTGATTTACAACACATCAAAGCAGAATATTTAAAGAAATACAAGAAGACACTCAACGACGCAGTCCACTCAGAAACATCTGGCCACTACAGGGCTTTTCTTCTCTTACTCTTGGGTCCCAATCAGTAGACAGAAATTTTTAACCATGTTTTGGTAATAAATTCAGCGTATGACGTTGAATATACGAGCAGGTATTTTCTGTATTGGTTTAGTTAGCGTGTGGTACTTCGTAACTAATCTGCACACGTATTTGGTTTCATCATGTATTTGCTTGTCATATCATCACCAATGCAAGAATAAAGGATTGGCGTGTTTTTCCCATTTCAAACATTTGTAATTCCTTTGCTTGTGTTCATGTTCTTTTCTTTTTCTTTTCTTCTTTCATGGATTCCGGAATGATTCTGTCTCGATGGTGCTTCTATTCTTTTGTAAATTTTAATTAGAAAAAAAAAAGGGTAGGGATTCAACATGCTTGGCTACGATTGATAGGGGAAAAAATTACTAATGAGCTAAAAAAGTGATCTCATAGACCCACGGAGATAACATGAAAGAGACTAAAAGGTTGTAAGCTTCAAATCATGTCACAGATATGAGAATTTAAAATTGGAAAAAGTCATTTTAAGAACTCTTTTTTGACAATTTTTTGATAACGTGACAGTTTTTGATTGGTCCGTTTCAAATATTTTTTTAGAATAAATTCAAACAGACCAATAGAATTATGACACATGTCCTGTTGTAAAAAAATGGTTAAAAAAAGTTGTTAAAATATCATTGTCCTTTAAAATTTACCAGTTTTAAAATTTCTAAAATTTTCTAGCTAGTTATTATCATTAATCTTTATTAATTTAATGCTAAAACATTAATCCATTCAATTAAGACAACACATAGGTAAAATAATGATTTTAAACGTATGAGTTTTAATTAGGTAATATATTTATTATTAACATAAATCAGGTAATTACATATGTATAGATGCTTTAACTTTGTATTTTAATAATTTACATTTAATATCATATTTCATTAAAAATATGATAATAATTTATTAAGAGTTTATAGTATATTTTCTATACATTGATTTTAATATTATAACAGTGTAGCACTATAAATGAATTTGTAATCCATCACAAGCAAAGATTTCGTTTATAAAGATAATTATAATATTTAAAAATTGTACGTAATATAAGAAGTATTTATATTCTTTATTTTTCTTTCATCTTACGCAATTTAAAACTAATACTTAAAATTAATATAAAAACATTTGACTTAAATATTTTTTATATCCATATAAATATATTTCTCACTTACTTGAATATGTATAAAATTTTTGTTACATAAAATAATCAGACTACTAACATAAAGGAAAATTTTGTGAACCTATATTAACACTTAAAACCATTCTATACTGTAATTGTTTTTTACTTAACAAAGATCATTAATATTAATCTTAAAAAATTCAAGTTTTCTGGTAACAAGTTGCCATTATAGCCCTCTGGTAAAAGTTCTTAGTGACCCATGAGTTCCTCTGGTAAAAGTTGCCATTAATAGTTTTATTTTTCTTAACCTTGAGATGATTTGTTCACAATGTTTAATTTAGATTTTAGCTAATTTGTTTTGAGTCATTATCTGATAGAATGGGCCTTTTTCTTATTACACTTCTATCATTACTAGCTGCACCAAAGTTCAAGCAAAATGACTAAAATATCCTTTTTCACTACATTTGGTTGCCACTTTCACCTTTCATTTCACTCTTGTTCCAAAATCTATATTGATCAGTGGACTTTTGATCCTGTTCCAATTAATAAAATCGAAAGTATATTTTAAAACAATAAATGAAATGTTTTCGTGTTAAAATATATACATTATAATTTATATATCGAATAATTAAATCTAAAATCAAAATTAATTTCATTGATATGATTTAAATATTTAACATGTTTTATTTAAAATTATTTTTTATTTATTCATTTATGTTTCCAAACGGATCAAAATAGTTTGTTAGTTTATTCAAAGTAACAAAAATTATTTAAATAACTCATAAAAAAATTCTCTTTAAGTAACAATAATTACAATGATTTAGAAATGTGGAGTGAATGAAGAAGAAAAACACACTTTGAGAAATCTCTTATTGAAATTATAAATTAAAAAGTAAATATATATGATTAACTTTTGAAAATGATATTTTAACATCATTTTTTGACACTATTTTGATACTGCATACGTGTTAAAATGTGATTGGACGATTTCAAATCAAAAAAGTTGAGACAAAAGTATATTTAGAAGAGAAAAATGAAAGTTTGTTTTTTTAATTTAAAATTATCTAACCACATTTTGACAAAATAGTGTCAAAAAATGGTGTTAAAATATCATTTTCCTAACTTTTTCCATTGGTAAGAAGAGGAGGAGGAGGAGCAGCAGAGCATAGCATCCGAATATTCTGTTCATATGCCTTTCTCGTGAGATGGGTTTGGAATATTCTGCTCTTTCATGCTGATTCGTCCCACTCTTGCATGGCATATTCGAATATATTACCATCCACTTCCTTCAATATCATTGGATACGATCTTTTTCTTTTCTATTTCCTTCAACGTCTCTCTCCATAGTTACTCTCAAGTCTTACGTTGTTGCTCCACGCTATCCCAGAAAGCTTTTCTTAAAGTCAAAACCTTTCGCTTCTTCTGCTGTTCCAACCACACTCACAATGTCCATCTCCTTTCTCTTCACCCTCATCGTCACCTCTGCCCTTTGTGTTCTTTCTGCATCTGCAGAACTCCAGAGATTTCCACACTCTTCTAAGCATGGTGCTTCTCTTAGCTTCTTGGTGGTCGGTGACTGGGGCAGAGGAGGCTCTTACAACCAATCACAAGTCGCTTTTCAGGTTTCTCTTTATGTTTCTTCATCCGAAACATTTAGGTGTTGTATCATTATTTAACTCGTTTTCATCTTCTAGCATGTTATAGCGTCTGGTCTTAGAGATTGCTCCTGGTTGCATCCTTTTAACGGATGATGAAAACAATGTCATGTTTATTTCTGAAAATGAACATGCAGATGGGAAAGGTTGGAGAGAAATACGATATAGACTTTGTAGTTTCCACTGGGGACAACTTCTATGACAATGGACTAATCAGTGAACACGACAACGCGTTTCAAGAGTCGTTTACCAAAATTTACACAGCAAAAAGCCTGCAAAAGCAGTGGTATAGCGGTAATTTTCTAAACAAATAACGATGACGACGACAAAAGAGTTACATTATGAGTGCAGAGTGCAGTAGATCTTGTCATATGCATAAACTTTTGTATCATGGTGGATGCAGTGTTAGGCAACCACGACTACAGGGGTGATGCAGAAGCCCAACTCAGCCCAGTCCTTAGAGAAATGGATAGTAGATGGCTCTGCCTGAGATCATTTATTGTAGATTCAGGTATAGTCTTTTCTTCTTTCGGGTTTATCTTCTAAGGGTTAAAACCATTGCATTAATCTGATGTACTTCTTCTACAGAGCTGGTTGAGATTTTCTTTGTAGACACCACTCCTTTTGTTCAAGAGTACTTCACTGAACCAAAGGAACACAAGTACGATTGGCGTGGCATTGGACCACAGAAACCTTATGTTAACAACTTACTCAATGTATGCATACACGATTCATTACTTTTTTATTGCAAAAACTAACCATTTGAACAATTTGAAATATATGAAACTTATGCAGACTGGAAAATTACATGAAGATGGATTAAAAATAGTGTTTTGAATCGTTGTGTTTCAGGACCTAGAATTGGCACTGGGGGAGTCAACGGCAAAATGGAAGATTGTTGTCGGTCACCATGCCATTAGAAGTGTTGGGCATCACGGTGATACTCAAGAACTTGTAGAGAAGCTGCTCCCGATCCTTCAGGTAACTAAAAGCTAAGAACTGAAGATGATCCTCATCTCCCTCCTTGTGTAAAATAATTTCCTAGTTCCTCTAACTAACTGGGCTGATTTTACTTTCAAATTTCAGGCCAATAATATTGACTTTTACATTAATGGGCATGATCATTGTCTTCAACACATCAGTGACACAGAGAGGTAAAACTGAATGAATTCATATTATAGAAGGAACGAAGCGAAAGTAATGCATTTATCTGATAAAGGAACTTGTTTGCAGCCCCATTCAGCTCCTGACTAGCGGGGCAGGGTCAAAGGCTTGGAGAGGAGACATTAAACAAACGAATCCAAGAGGCCTAAATTTCTTCTATGATGGACAAGGCTTCATGTCCGTCAAATTCACTCAGACCGATGCCACCATTGAGTTCTATGATGTTTTTGGCAACGTTTTGCACAGACTGACTTCTTCAAAACAGCTACATTCTTCCACATAAAGTTCAGAGCCACACTTTCGACGTTGAGATTCTAAAATGAAGACCAAACCAAATTGGTTGAGATGAAATTCAAAACCAATCCTTGATGTCATGCTTGAGTATAACAGAAATGAAAATATGATGTCTCAACTGCAACTTTTCCATTGTGATTCATCAGAGACGGACTCGTAAAATTTAAGGGCTTTCACTCCAACATTACCGAATCAATAATGTAATAATTGAATTGTTATCAGGAATATGTGGTTTATAAACCTCGTTAAATGTATAAAATTATGCAATATTTCTAGTAGTCCTGAATCCATTGATTTTGTAGATAAGAATTCGTAATCATGGCGAAATGGAAGCATCGTTGGTGATATCCATACTGTCGTCTTATACGCCATCATTAAAATACGACTATGTTTTAACACCTTCCAGAGGACGTTTAAAAGACAAATAATTCAGGGATATAATTTGGAAATTTGAGAAGGGCAAGAACACGAAATCCCATGTGGTGGTACAAAAGGAAATTCACTTACGATTGTTGACTCTTTTTTTTATGCTTTATTACTTATTAAATAAGTGCCTTTATTTCTAGGAAGGAATAGGTCTTAGAAGTGCTATTTTTCCTCCAGTGTGCACATAATTTGTTAGCCAGTTTCTATCACATAAAGTCGTTTCAGGCAGTTTCTACACAATTAAATTGTATCAGCCGGTTTTTTTTATAAGTTTTATCAATTGGTATCAGAGCTCTACAAGGAGTTTGATACAAAGAGAGTGATACAGGATGAGAAAATAGTGTGAAGAGAGCATCTAGATCAGTGCGATTCCATAGAAAAATTCATTCAACTAGCTATCCCACAGTTTGATGGGCACTAAGACTTTTGGTCCATGACCATGAAAAATTTCTTACGTAGCAAACCACTATGGCAACTTGTGGAAGACGAAATTCCAACGCTGAACGCGGCACCAACTGAGGCTCAAAGGAAAGCTGTAGCAGACACACATCTTCAGGATCTAAAGGTGAAGAATTTCCTGTTCCAGGCAATTGATCGAAAAATATGTCACAAGCAATCTGAAGGTCCATGCAGTAGAAGTATCAAGGTACAATAAGGGTTAAACGTTGTCTAACATATTGAATCGAGCTAGTACCTCATGTGCATACCTTCGTTGGCAGATGAAGATGCCTGCTTCATTTTGTATAACTTCAATTCCCAAAAAGTATGGCATCCTTCCAAAATCTGTCATATCAAGACTATTTGTTATCTTTTCGTCCCCTATGCACACTATTTGTTAGTCAGCTTCTTTTTGTAAAGACTTATAAAGCCGTTTCAGTATCTGAATAAATTATGCAGTTTGAACAGAATTAAAATTGCATCAGTCGGTTTTTCTTTGAGTCTAATCAAATTTGCAACAGTATTATTACTCAACCGCCCTTAACCTACCTTTGGAGGAAAATGGTTTCGTCCTATCCTATCTCTAGCTAACTAAATATAAACTTTGAAGGGGGATTAATGAACATTAAATGACTCAATGAACTTAAATAGAATATGTTCCAAAACCATCTTAATTTTAACTTGAGAAAATCGATTTTGAAAGAGGTTTACACTTTGGAAGTATATTATGAGTTGGGCATTTTCCGTTTATAGGATGTGGCCATCTGAATACCAAACGTTGCACAAAATGGATCTTTAGCATTAGAGGAGGAGGTAGGAAGTTGCGAAGAACGTGCAAAAGCTAATATGTGGGTCCACTGACAACCTATTATTAGTATGCCGGGCCAAAGTGTCATTGGAACGAATAAGTTATCTACGCTACTTTCACAAAAACGCTTGTTTCAGTGGGATTTCCTTACGATATTGTTAAGACTTCAAAACAGTTTTTATGTAATTTCACCGTGTAACCAATATACGATAAGTTCGTACACGACGTCATGTTAAGTTGTGATAATATGCTCTTAAGATGCTAGAATCTTTTTTTTTATTCTTACATAAATTGTGTCACAAGTAAACAGTTGAAGACACCCACACGAAAACATGGCTAGTTTGGGTGTATGGATGATGGCTTTCATTAGTCTGTGTTCTCTGAATGTATCAGCTCTTCTCCAACGCCTACAGCACCCTGTCAAGGCTGATGGCTCACTTAGTCTTGTGGTCATCGGAGACTGGGGAAGGAAAGGAACCTACAACCAATCAGAAGTTGCTGCTCAGGTCTTTGCTACATGCATTTTTTATGAATCCTTAACTATATTCTGTGTTCCAATCTACATGCACATCATTTTCTGAATCCTTTTACTTGCTCTTTTGACGCATGGTTTGTTCTTGTGCTTCAATCTATGAGTAATTGGTTAAAGTAATGGTCACGGAATGGAACTCTATCTCCTAAAGCAAAAGCTGGTGCTTTTTAGACTCTCATCTCTTTGCCTATGTGATATGTCAGATGGGAAGAGTTGCAGAAAAGTTAAATATCGACTTTGTGATATCCACTGGAGACAATTTCTACGACGATGGATTAACTGGTGTCGACGACCCAGCATTTGAATTTTCCTTCTCAAAAGTCTACACTGCCAAGAGCCTCCAAAAGCAGTGGTATAATGGTGAGTTCAGACACCCCAACTATTGATGTATAGCAAAAAATCTTAGCCAGCTAAACTGTTCCTTTAATCTTCATTCTTCTGTCCATTAAATGTGTGAACATTGGTTTCAGTGTTGGGAAACCACGACTACAGGGGAGACGTGGAAGCACAACTGAATCCAATCCTTCAGAAAATTGATCCCAGATGGATCTGCAAAAGATCATACATAGTTGATACTGGTAACGTGGCTTCTCATCTTGGATAGCAATCATTAAGTATTCTGCTAATCTCAAAAACTCTGCAGAAATTGCTGAGTTCTTCTTTGTCGATACAACACCTTTTGTGGACAAGTATTTTCTTGAGCCGAAGGACCACAAGTATGATTGGAGAGGAGTGCTTCCAAGGGAGAGATATTTATCAAAGCTCTTAAAGGTAAACCTCTTGTTCTTTATCATCACAACGGATTAAGATAAAAAAGCAAATCCAATACATTTTTCCCTTTTTCTTGTGTGTGTGTGGTTTTGAACATAGGATCTGGAAATAGCATTAAAGGGTTCTTCTGCCAACTGGAAGATTGTTGTGGGGCATCATACCATAAGAAGCATAGGACACCATGGTGACACCCAAGAGCTCATAAACCAGCTTCTGCCAATTCTTGAGGTCATTCAGCCAAAATATATTACATAGACAATCCTATTCCTATCCTAGACTAGTGAAAAATGAATGCAACCTTAACCGATGAAATTAAAATTGCAGGCAAATGATGTCGATCTGTACATTAATGGGCATGACCATTGCTTGGAGCACATAATTAGCACAAGCA
This sequence comes from Vigna radiata var. radiata, assembly GCF_000741045.1. Classification (NCBI taxonomy): domain Eukaryota; kingdom Viridiplantae; phylum Streptophyta; class Magnoliopsida; order Fabales; family Fabaceae; genus Vigna; species Vigna radiata. The sequence continues at coordinate 4,909,607 of NC_028351.1, read as the reverse complement.
GGTGTGTTTTAACGATTTGTTTGTTAACGAAATCACCTCTAAATCATGGTAATTATATGATGATATTATTGAGTGTTGTTGCAGCAAAATCCAATTCTTAACCAGTGGTGGAGGTTCAAAGGCATGGAAAGGAGACATCGATAAAAATAGGAAAGACGGCACAAAGTTTTACTATGATGGACAAGGATTTATGTCTTTGGAGCTTGAACAAACAAATGCAAAAGTTGTTTATTATGATATTTTTGGCAATGCTCTGCATGTTGTGAATCTTTCGAAGGCGTTACGTTCTGTCTATGACATGTAGAAGAGACTCATTCAGGAAATCACAGATCAAAGATGAAAAGGAAAGATATGTATCATATGTAATGAAATTAATAAGAGTGACCAATGAAAGATGACTGTCATTAATAATGAAAAAAAATATCCGATATATAGTATGTGCCCTAAATATGTAGGAGGTTATCTTTTTATTGTAGGAAGAAATTGTAAGTGATGTTTCTTTTGATTTTGCATATATGGGCTCGTTACACCAACCGCATGAGAGATGCCAGAAAGCATCAAAGTCAAGAACATTACAATACCTGTCAAACTTTCATATGTGGTTAAAATAATATAAATAAATAAAAATCCAAAAGTCTTTCTTTGTCCCTTATATATTCATGGAGAGATTTTAACTACCAAAACAAAATGACACCAGTCATTCATAACTGTGAAAATTCATCAAAATCACGAGCTTCAGTAACATACTAACTCATAATTTCAAATTTCGATGACGTTTTTTTCTAATTTATAAGAATTTTGGTTAAACCTTCCTGTAAAACTGAATGCGAGTTTCTCTTATAGAAGATGTAGTAGACCAACCAATGAATTTTCGACAATAAAAAACAAAATTGAAGTAATCATGAAAGCAAGAACATTTCACTTCACATAGCAATGAATGATTTGTTAGGACGTCATTTTCCGCAAGTGAAAAAGATTTGAGCCAAATTTATCAAAACTGTAAAATTCATAACTGTAAAAATTCATCAAATGCACGAGCTTACTAACTCATAGTTGAAAAGTATAAATGGAACTAGGAAGGTACAAGATCAATTGAAAATTAAAATAAGAAAACAAATATATACTCACAAGAATAAATGATGATTTTATCTTTAAAAGATGTCTAATAAATTTTATCATATTAAACTATTGACAACGGAAAATATATTAAATCAGTAAATTAATAAACTTTAATAGAACACGGACCAAGAAAATCTTCAAATATTAATACTCCATGCTCTTAAAATAAACTTATAAAAGTTGCTTGTTAATAGAGCTGTCAAAGAGGTCTTATTATAGGCCCCGGCTTTAACCCACGTGGGTTGGGGTCAAAAAAGCCCATAGGGCCAAAAATGTCCCTTATTAAAAAAGCCCCCAGGGCTAAAAAGCCCCAAAGCCCTGTGGGTTAGGGTCAGTCCATGGGCTTTTTGTTTTAAAAAAAAAAATTAAATATCCAACAATAAATTGCATTTTTGCAGAGAAAATGAACATTTATGTTAAGTGTTATAACTTGGAAAATACATGTAAGCATCTTTCTTTTACTTTAATAAATATTTTTACATAATTATTAATTAGAAAATAA
>NC_028351.1:4854195-4907344 GCF_000741045.1 Vigna radiata var. radiata | reverse complement strand
AATAATTAAAATAAAAATTGTATAATTTAGAGAGAGAGTAAAATTACAAAAGATTATGTATATATAAATTATATTAGTTCTAAAATTTAATTTGAAGTTTTGGACTGAGCCTAAAATTTAATTAAAGTTTTGGAGTGGGGCTAAACCCACTTTAACCCTGACCCTAACCACTTGAGAGGGGGTTTTGGGGGTTGGAGCTTTTTTCTGGCCCCCTACTTAAGGGACTTCTTAAAATAGAGCTTTTTCAATAGTGGGTTGGGGCTGACCCTGGAGCCATGGGTTAAATTGACACCTCTAATTGTTAAAACATACAAAAGTACCCAATCAAAGGATAAAAATAATCATATTATCCAAAAAAAAAAGAGGCAAACTTTACAAAAAAGAAACAAAAACTTTTACTAAACGTGTTGGTGAAAGAAAAAAAAAATCGAAAACTAAAAGTGAATTACAGATATTCTTAAAGGTATAATCATATGCAACCATTCTAACTTAAGGATGCAACATCTCTCAATTAAAATGACTAATAAATGATGCAACTATTATATATTAGTCATTTAAAAGATTTTTTTTTTCTAATAATTTTCCTTGGTATAGTAAAGCTTCCTTTACATAAAAACAAAAAAGGAAGATGTGGAGGCTATTTTGAACAGAAATTATACTGGAATCAAAACAATACACGATGACAGGTGTACCACAAAATTGAGGCACGAGTGGCCAATTTTGGACCTCAATCACTTGTGATTTTGTTGCAGCACCAAAAAATGAATTAAAATAAAAACGCTGAAAGATCTTATTTTCCTCACAAAAACACGTTACATGCTATTCCCGAACACTCTAATCCAAACGTGTCTCTCCTTCGCACTAAAATAATATCTTCTCTTCTCTTCTCCAATTTACCCATGCCTATGTATAAAAACCCTTACAAGGACCAAACAATTAAAACTGTTACCCCAGTCATCAAATTCCAGTAATCATCATTTTCTCATCAATACTACATCTGTATTTGATTCACTCAAATCATTCAAACTTTTTACCTATTAACATAATTCAGTTACTTAAGATAATCCAAATGTAATTTCATCATTAAAGCAATTGTGAAATTTAGTTCCGAGGGTTGAATGGTCATTTACGCAATTGTGGGCCCGCAAAGCACAGGAGACGCCCTATAAATCCTTCTTCACGTGGCATTATGGTCTCTCCGATTAACGCAGAACGCACACCAGAATTGAATTCAATCGAATCGAATCATTCATTTATAACCATTTTCTCTTTCTCTAGGGTTTCGTTTCTTCTGCGCTTACTTTGTTCATTTCGTCTCTGAATCCATCCAGCTTTCAGCTTCTTGGTGACCTCTCCGACTTCTAAATGGACGTGGCACTCACTGCTGTCCGCTCACCGGCGGTAGTCCTCGGAAGACCGATCAGCGCCTCCGCCTCTGCACGCCTCAGTTCCACTTCTAGGTTTTCCAGAAAGGTATCGTTTCTGTGATTGATTACGTGTTCTGTTTGTTAACTGTTATCCTCGTGAGGTGATCTGATGGATTGCCGTTTTAGTCATCTTTTGCTGGTAATAGTTGGAATTAGGGAATCGGAAATGCTTTTCTAATCTCATTGACATAACACGATACTTTGTAAGTGGAATGAAGTAAGCATAAATGGAACCAAACACCGTGTCAAGAGATTGATATCATTGATTAATTATCATTCACCTGCTTTTTGTTGTTGATGTTTTCCAGCTTTGCTTCACTTCACTTTCTATCCCCAAGCAAGGTCGTAGAAGAGGTTTTGTAGTTAGAGCAGCTTCGTCATTTCCCGAGTCATTTGAATCGGATGCCCATGCCAAGATTGCTCCTCTTCAGTTGGAGTCTCCGATTGGGCAGTTTCTTTCTCAGATTTTGGTAGATCACCCGCATCTTGTGCCTGCTGCCGTGGACCAGCAGCTTGAGCAGCTCCAAACTGACCGGGATGCTGATCAACAAAAGGAAGAACCTTCTGCTTCAGGCACGGATTTGATTTTGTACAGGTTTGTTTCATCCTCATGTGTCACACTCTCTTAAGTTTCTCGTAATAAATCTGACAAACTTCCATCCTTGCTCATTTTGGCATCCATAACTTGTATGAATGAAACATATTCCATTAGATAGCAGCAAATCATTCTGATGTTCTCTATGATTTAGGTTTGGTGTGAAGTATAATTTGTATGATGTGCGTGTTCAATTCTTTTGGCTTTTTTATGGTTTGACTACAGGTGTTGTACGTTTAGATATGTAAGAAATTTTCCCAAACTACACACCTTACTGTATTATATTCCACTGGAAGTTAAAAGACTAGTGAAATATAAATTAAACACACGTTAATTTTCTACATCACTTCAAGGCTTTGTTTGATGTATTATATTAGTATGTGGTCCACGTTCAATGTGGTTCCACTTAAGATCTTTTATTTATAAATCTGAAAATGTTTGTCTTAAAGAAACCCGTTGTTGATCATTGTGATGGCTTCCAAACCTTTCCAGGAGGATTGCCGAGGTGAAGGCTAATGAGAGGAGGAAAGCACTCGAGGAGATCTTGTACGCATTGGTGGTGCAGAAGTTCATTGATGCTAATATTTCTTTGACACCATCTGTAACCCCAGATCTGTCTGGTAAGATTGATTTCTGGCCAGATGAGGATGGTAAACATGTGAAGCTTCACTCACGTGAAGCGTACGAAATGATCCAAAACCACCTGACCCTCATTATGGGTAACAAAGTAGGAGATATAGCATCCATAGCTGAAATCAGCAAATTCAGGGTAGGGCAGGTCTATGCAGCATCAGTGATGTATGGTTATTTTCTTAAGCGAGTTGATCAAAGGTTCCAGCTGGAGAAGACAATGAAAGTTCTTCTAAATGAAACGGAAGAAGAGAATAGCGTTCAACAAACTACGATGGATAATGCGAGACCCGGTATTGAAGTAGACACTTCTAGAGGGATGTCTCATCCTGAAGTATCCACTTGGCCTGGTGGTGACGTGAGTGCTGGTGGATTTGGCTATGGTATAAAGGCAACCAAATTGCGCAACTATGTGATGTCCCTTGATGGAGATACCCTGCAAAGATATGCAACAATTAGATCCAAAGAGGCTATCAGCATCATTGAGAAGCACACAGAGGCACTGTTTGGAAGACCTGAAATTGTTGTAACACCCGAGGGGTCAGTCTCTAAGGATGAAAACGTGAAAATTAGCTTTGGTGGTTTAAAGAAACTTGTTTTAGAGGCTGTGACTTTTGGTTCTTTTCTCTGGGATGTCGAGAGCTACGTGGACTCAAGGTACCATTTTGTCTTGAACTGAGGAAAGCTTTGTAGGTGTATACTCCTCAGAGCCCAACAGGTTGAGCCTTGTGTGCATTGGGGAAAGCTTTGTCCTTATGAGTTCTGTTTTCTCCCATACAATACAAAACACAGATTACAGTGTGTCGGTACTAACTGATGAAGTATATTTTAAATGTGATTCGAGGTTAAAGTCCAATTATTGTTTCTCTAATTCATCTGTATATACTGTACTATAGTGACAGTGGCTCTGGATCTCATTAATAAAGGCAAAGGTTATCTTCAAGGTATATTTTGCTTATTTATCCTAAGCCTGTGATTGGCTTATTGTATGATAGTTTGTTGTTATTTGCTGTCTTGGTTAGATGGTTGGATTTTTCCTATTTAGGTTTATGGTTTACAATGTATTTGAGATAATGGTATACTTGGTTGATAACTTGTCAGATGGATGGGTAAATGACTTTGAACACATGGGAAGGCTATGGTTCAGAGTAGAAGTGAGTAGGTACCAATAGTGCCCAATTTGTAATTTAATGATCTAATACCCTATAATTAAACGGTAGTATACTTTTTCTTACGATAGTTAATACTTTAAATTATTAACTATTAGCTGATGCATGACGGCGTTCGATTCCCGTCTTATGCATTTAATAGTAATTGGTATAAAAATTTATAGAAATCACTAACTGTAATGCCTTTTTCTTGCATCTTTTTTTTCCATCAAATTCAAAAATTTGATGTGTGTGTCTATATATATATATATATATATATATGAACATGCTGTAGAAATCACTATGAACATTTTTCCGTTCCATAAACAATGAGACATTACAAAAATAATTGTGTTGTTTCCAATTGAATTTAAACTTTTATTTGATAATTTGCATCTTATCTTATTAAATGTATTGTTGGTAATCAAAATGAAACTTTGAATATCATTAGAGAATAATCAACCCTAACTGTATAGTATTGTTGAAACGTTTTCTTTAAAAAAAAATATTTTGACTATTCACATCTTTATCCAATAAAAATTGAAATAATAAATATAATAATAAAAAGAATAAATAATTGAATTCCCTTTTGTAGAATGAATAAAATCTCAATAGTTAAGATAATTTTAAAAAGGGTTAAATATGTTTTTAGTCCCTATACTTTGGGATGATTTTGGTTTTAGTCTATTTTCAAACTATGGTATAATTTAGTCCTTCAACTTTAGAAAACTTTGATTTTAGTCCTTTTTACTAAATTTTTTTAACTTTATTTTTTGTTTCAAGCACGTTTCTCGGTTAACATTAAAGCAAAAATGTGTCAAACAGTGTAAACAATCCAAATGCTATAATGAAACGTACTTGAAACAAAAAATAAAGTTAAAAGAATTTGGTAAAAAGGACTAAAACCAGAGTTTTCTAAAGTTGAAGGACTAAATTGTACTATAGTTTGAAAATAGACTAAAACCAAAATCATCCAAAGTACAGGGACTAAAAACATATTTAACCCTTTTAAAAATTCATATTAGTTTGATGTTTCTAATTACATTGACAAATAGATTGTTAGCTAAATCTAAATAATATATGTTTTTTATATTGATAATGCTTTCTTTCGTCAACGTGTTGGATTCCTTTTTAATGGAGGTAGGAGGTCAGTACTCAATGATTCTTCTAAAATTTTAGTTTTCTTTTGGAGTATTCATAGGTGGACAGTGATTAAATTTGGACTCCTTGGAGAGCTTCTTCGGCTTCAGGCCACCTCCTTTGTCTCCTTAGTCTTCTTGTTGTCCCTTCGTACCCTACCAACTGATGAGGCAGTTGCCTCCTCCTCCTTTGCGAAAAACGCGTATTTCTTCTATGTGCATAAAATCAACTACTCTTTCTTGTAATTGCCCATACTATGTCACTTGATGAATAAAAAGCCATGGTATTTACAAAGGATCGAAGCTGTTTGTCCGGATTAGTTGATCCACCAAGAGGTATTTTTCTCTAGCATTGGTGCCTCCATCATTGCAACCGTGAATGGGTACAAACCTTCTAAGATCGTTTTGGACATAATGGGTTGTCCTGGCCACGACGCTACTTGCCTCCTGTCCTATTATGTCCGACTCTCCTACCTGACTACTCTCCCTCATAGGAACATGAGTAGGCAATACCGACTGTTGGACAGATTGTTACCTCCGCCCGATAGTACCGTTGACTTTTAAGGTTGTTATCTCCGCATTGTGTGTCCTCTGCATCTCTTGCATTTGTCTCTGTATATCTCAAATCAACTCTATCAAATTCATTGATCTCCCATGTTCCTTGTAATTATCATTGGGTTTCTTCTCTCATCCTCAGATCCCACAATAGGCGTCAAAATGTTTCAGTTTTAGAGATCGAGGATCGATATCCTTGCTTCACAATTTTGTTCTTGTAAGTATTGATTACCAACTTGCTTGCTGTTACTCTTGAATCCATCAGTCCACCTACCTACAGAAAGTACTTTGACACCTAAAGTCAACAATATTTCTCAAAGAATTTAGTAAAGAGAACAATGAAAAAAGTGTCATTTATCTTAATGTCAAACCTGAATTTATATGTCTCATAATTAAATCAAACCAATTAATTGTTCATTAATAATTATTATTATTTTCATTAATCATCAATGACTACTATCGTTATAGATTATCCTTTAATTATCTTATTTATTGTTGAGTTGTTGGTCAACGGCTGAATCCATTGAAGCAGTCATTCAGTACAAATGTAACATCTGTTCATATTAATTTAAGTTTAAATGTCAATAAAATAATAACACCAACACCCTTTCAAATGTATCATATTACATTACTAACATAATATCAAAGGCGTTAGGTTGTCTATGTCATATAGAAGAGACTCATTCAGTGATGGAAGAAATTTTACAGAAGAGGAGCGTATAAAAAATCACTAGAAGTGTCAATTTAACCCATGGTCCCAAAACCAGCCTCAACCCATTATTAAAAAAAGTCCTATTTTAGGAGTCAGAAAAAACCTCAATCCTTAAAACCCCATCTCAAGTGGGTTAGGATCAGGATTAAAGTGGATTTAGCTCCACTACACAACTTTAATTAAATTTTAGAAACAATATAATTTATATATACATTCTCTCTCATGTTTTGTAAATTAAACGTTATTATTTATTTAATTATTTCTAAAACTTACTATATTGATAAACTAAAATAATTATTTATAACAAAAAAAATCATTTATAAAATTAATAAAAATTATTTATATTCATTTTTATAATTATGATGAATCAAAGTGACACCACTCTTTAAAGAACTTGCAGAAGAAGTGAGGGCCATGATGAAAACCTAATATAAATTATTTTTCGAAAAATATATATATATTAAAGAAGAAAAATCATTCTTAGTCATTACTTGTCTGTTTTCCATGTACAAGCATAGACTCATAGAGATTCCTCGAGTGTTTAATTTAAAATCTACTATGTGTTTTTAATAATATTTCCATTTATTTTATATAGTGAATATTTGTATTTTTATATGCTTTCATCACTTTAGGTACAATTATTTTAATTTTTTGTTTATTGTTCTCGTAAAAGTTTTTTAATTTACAGTATACGAAATACACAATTAATTTTACATATTTCATTTTAAATATCTTATTTTAGAAAGTCTCAAACTCTCTTGACGTGTTAGCTACTGAAAAATAATTGCACATGAGAAATAGTGCCCGAAATTGAATTGAAAGCTCTGTACACCTGGACATACATGTCTGAATCATGACTTTGTTCATCATAATAATTCAATATATATATATATAATTCTATCTCTTCAATTTATGAAATCATTTTTAACTCAGGTTATTGCAATAAATAGTAGTGATAGTAGGTATTCTTATGCAGTTTAAGTTAAGTTTAGATTTATTGGTATAGAATTGACTATTTTTTTTTTTATTATTATTATATTTTTTTTCACGGTAAAAAAAAATTTATAAACTAATCCTGACCCATAAGGTTTTAGAAACTTTTAATCCTGTAGGTTTTTTCAATAAAAATTGTTTTTATCCTGTGAGTTTTTTTACCCCAAACCTACGTGAACTATGCCCAAATCATATAAAATGTATTAACGATGAAAAAGGAAAGATATGTATGATATGTAATGAAATGAATAAGAGTGACCAATGAAAGATTACTGTCCTTAATAATGAAAAAAATATCTGATGTATGGCTGAAGATGACAACGTAGTAATGGTTGAATATTCAAATATGCTGAATTGGCTTATGTTAGTTGGTTGAATTGAATTGAATCATTGATATTAATATTATATTACAAAAATTGTTTTGGAATGTTAGCTTTGTAACGTTAGATTGTTATAAAATATTATTATAATATTAAAAGAATAAAAGAACGCTGTGCAACGTTCTAATTGCAACGTTCCAATTGCAACGTTCAAATGCTTTTGGCCAACGTTATAATGATAACGGCTAATTTCTTTTTGTTGCAACGGTCCTCTGCTTTTCCTATAAATACAGTACCTCATTTCTTTCCAAGAAAAAAAAAAAACACAGAAGCAAAATTTCAATCTCTACTTTCTCTCTTAAAATCTTTCTCCTTATCTCATATCCTGGTATATACTCGTATAGAGTTTCTACACCTCAGATAAATACTCTTTGAGATTTTGTCAGCAATTCTTACAACACTTTGTTTATTTTGTCTCTGAATCCATCAAGCTTTCAGCTTCTTGGTGACCTCTCCGACGTCTAAATGGACGTGGCAATCACTGCTGTCCGCTCACCGGCGATAGTCCTCGGAAGACCGATCAGTGCCTCCGCCTCTGCACGCCTCAGTTCCACTTCTAGGTTTTCCAGAGAGGTATCGTTTCTGTGATTTATCACGTGTTCTGTTTGTTAATTGTTATTCTCGTGAGGTGATCTGATGGATTGCCGTTTTAGTCGTCTTTTGCTGGTAATAGTTGGAATTAGGGAATCGGAAATGCTTTTCTAATCTCATTCACAATACACGATACTTTGTAAGTGAATTGAAGTAAGCATAAATGGAACCAAACACCGTGTCAAGAGATTGATATCATCGATTAATTATCATTCACCTGCCTTTTGTTGTTGATGTTTTCCAGCTTTGCTTCACTTCACTTTCTATCCCCAAGCAAGGTCGTCGAAGAGTTTTTTGTAGTTAGAGCAGCTTCGTCACTTCCCGAGTCATCTGAATCGGATGTCCGTGCCAAGATTGCTCCTCTTCAGTTGGAGTCTCCGACTGGGCAGTTTCTTTCTCAGATTTTGGTAGATCACCCGCATCTTGTGCCTGCTGCCATGGACCAGCAGCTTGAGCAGCTCCAAACAGACAGCGATGCTGATCAACAAAAGGAAGAGCCTTCTGCTTCAGGCACGGATTTGATTTTGTACAGGTTTGTTTCATTCTCATGTGTCACACTCTCTTAAGTTTCTCGTAATAAATCTGGCAAACTTCCATCCTTGCTCATTTTGGCATCCATAACTTGTATGAATGAAACATATTCTATTAGATGGCAGCAAAACATTCTGAAGTTCTCTATGGTTTAGGTTTAGTGTGAAGTATATGATGCGCTTGTTCAAAGCTTTTGGCTTTTTTATGGTTTGACTATAGGTGTTGTACGTTTAGATATGTAAGAGTTTTTCCCAAATCACACACCTTACTGTATTATATTCCACTGGAAGTTACAAGAGTAGTGAAATGTAAATTAATTTTCTGCATCACTTCAAGGCTTTGTTTGATGTATTATATTAGTATGTGGTCCACGTTCAATGTGGTTCCACTTAAGATCTTTTATTTATGTATCTGAAAATGTTTGTCTTAAAGATTCCCGTTGTTGATCATAGTGATGGCTTCCAAACCTTTGCAGGAGGATTGCCGAGGTGAAGGCTAATGAAAGGATGTGCAGAAGCTCATTGATGCTGGTGCAGAAGTTCATTGATGCTAATATTGATTTGTGGCCAGATGAGATGAGGATGGTAAACATGTGAAGCTTCACTCACGTGAAGCATACGAAATGATTCAAAACCACCTGAGCCTCATTATGGGTAACAAAGTAGGAGATATAACATCCATCGTTGAAATTAACAAATTCAGGGTAATTCAGGGTAGGGTAGGTCTATGCAGCATCAGTGATGTATGGTTATTTTCTTAAGCGAGTTGATCAAAGGTAGGTTCCAGCAAATTCAGGGTAGGGCAGGTCTATGCAGCATCAGTGATGTATGGTTTTGCGTGGTGGTCGACATTCTCGTTGACTCCGAAAGAAGCCTTTGCTCTGGGTGTTCTCGAGTCCCTCTGCGGTTGTTAAGAAGGAAGAGAGAAGGGCTTATGGCAATGCGTTGGCGATTCTCTTCTGGTATGCAAGTGGGTGCCTTTCAGAAGCTTTCAAGAACCTTAAAAAAAGATCAATGTTGGAAGGTACGATGTCCTATCATAGTAACGTGATATATTATTAAATACCATTAATATATCATGCTCAACCGAAATTATTTACACAGGACACAAGATTTACCGTTAAATTTTGCATAGAAACTACAATGGATTGGATGACCAGATCATCTCACCACATTTTGTGCTTCACTTACTACAAATAACTTCTCATCGTTGTTAATCATGTCTACGTAAAGAACTTTTCCACCTTCTTCTGACAAAATGTAGGAATTTTTCGTAGTGTCCAAATGTTTCCCTGCTTCCTTTATAAGTTCTTCAATGCTTTGTGGAACCCATAGGACCACTCCCTCCCTTTTACCCACTTTGTGATCCCATGGGTGGAAAGGATACACTGTACATCTCTTTTTAGGAATTTCATTTGTTGACTGCAGCACTGGTTTTGCTGCAAAATTCATGAACATACATTAGTAGAATGCTTACGTGAAAAATAAGGAAAGGGAAGTTAACCAATATAAGACGGACTCTAATTGTAGCATTCTCAGGTTCAAATGCCAACTGTACCAAACATCTAATGATCATCTGCAATGGTATTATTATTCTGCACTCAAACATAATGATGATACCTTGAATTTCATGAATATTATCGGACAGTTCAGCCAACTGAGAAACTTTAGCAACTTCAAGCAATTTGATCATATTTCTATTTCCACCCGTATGAGCTTCATGAAGAGGTGTATTTCCCCATCTGCCACAGAAGTGTTGATTGAAACATGATCTTTTGCAATTCAATGAACAAGACAACAATGCTATTTTATTATCCTTGTAAGTTAGCACTGAATATAAAGTGATCCAAAAAGACTCAATATTTGGACCATACCTGTCCTTGGATAAAACACTTGCTCCTGCCACTAGAAGTAACTCAACCATTGTAAAGAAGCCCTCAGAGGCAGCAATGTGAAGAGGGGTACGCTGATCATAATTTTTTGCATTTGGATTAATACCACAAGCTAGAATCCTTTTCACAAAGTCAAACTCCTTCCTTGCAACTATCGTGCAGAGAAAATTGCCAACATCTTCAATAGCAAGCATAGCTCCCCCGTTAACAAGTACAGATGCCACATCTTCATGTCCATTCTTGAGGGCTTCAAGCAAGGGAGTGGTGCCAAATTTATCTAAAACAAATGGATGTTTCAAAACGAAAAGTGTTTTTCGCTTCAAAGATGCATGTTTAATAAAATATAATGCCAAACCTGCTGTATCGATGCATACTCCTTGTTCAACAAGATAAGAAGAAATATCCACATATCCTTTTGATGCAGAGATATGCTGTCATAACAAACACAAAATCTGATTAATAAAATGCATTCTGTGCCGAATTATACACTAGACACAAATTTATTCACAAGCAATGTGAGAATAGAAATAGTTTATGTTAATGAAGAAACGAAAGTTCGTTGTGATTGAGTTCATGAATATTTGTTGTGCTTACCAAGGGAGTTCTACCATCATAATCAGTTTTGTTGGGATCTGCCCCAAATCCAATCAAACGTTTGACAAGATCAAGATGACCATCATGGGCTCAAGATGACCATCATGGGCAGCACAGTTGAGCCTTGTAGCAAGCTCTATTTCCATGCTTCCAATAGTGAGGTTGAAGTCTGATAACAAAAGCTTACGCTGGAAATTTAAGTCTTTTACCTGTCACCCAATTACAAGCATCTATCATAAATTTAGCAGCTTAGAACTTCAACCATTAACATCTCATGCGTCAAATGTTGATACCATCACAACTATATTAAAGATCTTTTCATTCTAAATATATCATTTCTCAAAATTAGCCTCGAATCTCTAATTACGAAAGTTAATCGTAAAGTCACTCTCTTGAATATATTTACTCTCACCCAACTCATTTAACACTATACTTTATCCGTTTTATATTCCCGAATTCTTGAATTGCTTATTGCTCGTTCATAGATCACGTCTCGGTATCTTAGTTTCTTTTACGAACATAAAATAAAATTATGGTATAGTTTTAGACTCAGTTAATCACTATTCAGACGCCATACATTAATCCAAGGTAAAATAATTTTTTTTCCTTTTGCTTTTATTGTACGTCTTTCATATAACCCTTTCTTGTCTTTTTCTTGTCTTTTTGCAATTTTTCTCGTTTTGAGTGTTTTTACTGCTACAAGTTAAAAGTTAAGAAATGTTTCTTATGCATTTTGTTCTAATATTTTCTGTTCATTAATTTGATTCATTAATTTGTCACCATGCATGCATGTTTGTATTCTGGTTATGAGATGTAATTTCCTCGTAGTGATATTATTTTAAGTAGTGTCTTCATATAAAAAAAAAAGTTTACATCCTTAAAAACCCAAAAGAAAACTTTTAGTAAAAGTATAATTATTAAATTTAAAAACGAGTAATCTCAAGATTCGTTTTAGACCTACAAATATGTTGACTAATCCTCTCTCAGTTTTATTGCAGTGCCTTTTGCGCTCAGAATGCAAATGATAAAAAAGGAAAATTTTTCCTTTAAATTACAACATACCTCGCGGAGATTGTTCAACACAACACGACCATCTAAAAAGTATATCTCCAGTATTTCAGTAAAGGATTTCTTATCAAGTCGCAAAACCTTGCAAAATTCATGAGCTTCAACTGTAGAACTTTGAGGTATATTGCAAAAAAAAGAAACATGGCCGAAAGAACTATAGGTCTGCAATGTGATCGTCTCTTCTTCTGTATCACCCTCTTCCCTCCTCATCTCACGCTGTTGACAACAAGAATAGTTATCAAATCAGATTTAAAACAAGATAAGATAATTTCATCATAAAAATGTAATGCGTGATATTTGTATTCTTACCATCTCACCATGATATACAAAGTAGAGTTTATCTGCGACATCTCCTTGCTCCGTAACTAATTCTCCTGGGAGGAAAAACTCTTCCTCCACTTTGGTTGCCTGTTAAACCAAATTTTGAATCAGACATTTCTATGAAAACAACCGCTGTACGTAATCAAACAAGTATGAGTAAAAATTTTCCTACGATCTGCTTTATAAACCCTGAAGAGCATCCCTTGAAAAGAGAAACATTCTGAATGAACTGTTCGTACAGGCTTATTGAAATCTGCAAACAGGCAACAAGATTCACATAAATATCTGGAGACTGATGAACAAAATTTGGTGATTCACGTAGAAAGACCTTCTTGCGAATGGTGGTTGGTATCTCCTGAAGAATAAAAGATCCGTTATAACTTCGATCATACTTTAACCTCAAGTGATCTTTAATTTGGTGACATATCTGGCTGTCCAGTTTGTTCTTATCGAAGAACTTACTAATATCAGACATTTTATCTCTGAATCTCTCGGTCTTAGACCCTTTCACAATCAACGCAGTCATGTTGCCGAGGAGGTAAGCACCAAGAATCATGTCAAAGGAGACATAAACCATGACGAATATCATTTCACGCACGTTGACTGCGTGGATTTCTCCGTAGCCTACAAAGCAAAGGATTTACAAAAATATGACATTTGAATGTGAGTGAGGAAGCAGAGGAATGGAATCCGAAGGAGTATCGCACCAACGGTGGCCATGGTAACAACGGCAAAGTAGAGGGAGGTGACATAACGCTTCCAGAGATCGATGTGTCGGAAGTCAGAATATGCATAGTCTCCCATCTTCAAGCTACCGATCCAGGTGTAACCCTCCTGGGAAGAGGGCAGAGTGGTGGCAAGATAGTAAAAAATGCAAGCAGCGGTGTGAGTGCAGTAAAGTTCAACGACGAAGAGTTTGAGGATTCTGGTGAACAAGTAATTGATCCTTGTATCCTTCTCGAGGGTTTCGAGGAATTGGGTGACACGAGAAGCACGAGCGAGTCTGATCCAGAGCAGAGAGCGGAGGAGCTCGTTGTTGTTAGTGCGCTTGTAAATGAAGTCCCATGGGAGACATGCGAGGAGGTCGAAGATGAAGCGAGACCTGAGGTACCTGGTGGCGATCTGGTAATGGTCGACGATCAAGGAGAGTGAGTTGGAGTGAAGTTCGTGATACCCCACCAAGAACTGCACCACCATGTCCATCAGAAATACCAATTGCCCCGCTATGTCAAGGAGGAATATGTTGTTAGGTAAGCCTCTGAAGAAACCAAACTCCATGGGAGTGAAGAATGAAGAGTAAATCGCCCATATCAGAATGAAGTGCTTCCACAACAGATACCACCTGCATGCACCAGTGCATGCACCATTCATATGACAGAATTAACTCAAAATAAAAAGGATTAAAAATGAAATTAGAGAGACAGAGACCGATTATGAGGATGAATGAGGAATCGGTGGCGGCGCGTGGGAGTGGTAGCGGCGCAACAACGGCTGAAGCTTGAGTGAGATTTATCCTGCATTATAATGGCTGTGTTTTGCGTAATAAACCCAAAATTGTAACTTAAATAGGAAGCGAAGAGGTTAGCGACAGAGATGCATTTCACTCACCTTCAACACTTTCACTTTAGTCTAAACAAAATTTCACAATTTTATTATTTTCACACTCTATAAATTTATTATTCTATTTTTCAATTCTTTTTTCTTTATAAAGTTAACTTTTTCTTTTACCTTTATCCCCTTCTCATCGTTTTTCTTTTCAGTCTTATTCTGTATAACTCTTTTCAAAGTAAAAAGAATCTCCAATCTCCAAAAATAACACTGTGTACTGTTAGCATGGTGAAATAAAGGCAAAGGGTAGGTAGGGAGTAACTGTGACAAAAGTTTAAAAAGTAAAATATATAAATGTAATTTGACCCCTACAGGAGTCACCCTAATAATATAATAATACATTAAATTAAAAACATAAATATATATGATTGAAATATTAATTTAATTATATTTTAAATATCTGACCGTTTATTTTTATCATTTTCATTCCATTAAACTTTCAAATATCTTTTATTGTTTTTATAAATACTCCTCACCAATTTAAATAAACAAGTTCAGAAACTTGAAAAAATAAACATGGAAAGACACAATTAATTATCAAGTTATTTCATTAATGATAAAAAATTGAATACCAAAATACTTCAATAAAAATAAAAAGTATCTTACGCATTTCATAAAATAAATTGTTTTAATTAAAACTTAATTAAAAATAGTTAAATTTATAATTTATTTATCAAAAAGATGTCTCATAAAAATAAGAAAATTATGTTTTTAATAATTTTTTGACAACTTTTTTACAATGTATTTGTGTTATTTGTGATTGGTTTTTTTTTAATTTTTTTAAAAATAAATTTAAAGACTAATAAAATAATAACACATGACACATTATTAAAAAGTTGTTAAATATCTTGTTATTACAAATAATAAAGGAAATCCCACACTTTTCCAAAAAAACGTGAAAAATAAATTATAAACATACCACATAATATATTATTTATCATATACAATGACTTATGTTGTGATTTTAACTATTTTATAATTAAAAAAATTGCTTTTTGCGATCAAACAATATCTACTTTCACTTTATTTGTTACATTTTTTTTATTTCTTTCTTTTCTCTATGTTTTTCATCTCTAACAAATGAAGGATTAAAGTGAAAGTTTATTCCTGAAATATGTTAGACAAGAAAATAGTTTCTTACCTTCTTTTGTGTCTCTATTGATTTTATTGATATGATATTTGGTTAAAACATAAACAAAAGTTATAAATTCTTCATTATTCTAATAATTTTCTTTAAAATAAAAAAAAAAAAAAGCAAAAATAACCTAATACTTAAAAATAGCATGTGAGTTCTCTCTTCTTATAAAAATAATTAATGTAAGACTCGTGATAAGTGATCTAACATATTGATCATTTCCACAACATTTGAACAAATAATATCTAACCATTATATTAAACAATCTATTTTTTAATCACTAATATCTATTTTTAATTATTAGTTATATTTTGATGAGTTAATATTTAGAGTATAATAACAACTAATAGAAATTAAATATTCTCATCCTAAATAAACATGGACATCACTATATTTTCACTTTACACTCTAGTGTTTTAAGAAAAAAAAAATAGTAAGATGATAAAGAAATTCTTTCTCAAATCATACTATAATAAGCAGTATAATTCCAATTCATATTATGATCATATGTGCGTGAATTCCTTTAAATCAATTGATGTTAATCAAAATTAAATAATCATATTTAGGTATGAGATGTTGTGATATATAATACATACACACACATATATATATATATATATATATATATATATATATATTTTTTTTTTACTTTGCTAAAGATTAATGATCAAGTTGATTTTACGAATCTCTCGTAATATAAACATAAAAGTAAAATGTTACAGAGTAGTAGACTGTTTAAAAAACATTTGGAAGAGTTATTAACTTGTACATAATGCAAAAATAAAATAAAATCTCATAATATATATTTACGTATAATTATGAAGTGAGTTCAGGCGAGAATGATTATCCTAATTAAGTGGTAAGTAAAGTTTTGAACATTCATGATGAAATTCCTTATCATTATTCCTATAGTTAATTATTGTTAACATGTCATTACACTGTTAACTAGAATATTTGACTTAGAGTGAGTAATAACATGTTAACTATTGATTCACATGGCATAAAGAAAAACTTCAATAAACATATTCTTGAAGATGATGAGAGCATAAATTCGAAATTCTGATTCCATTGGCATCGTATGCCGCTTCAATCAAAACTCCAGTAGCACCATTTTGCACAGTCTGCAATCTACTGCTACGAAATACAGAAACGACATAAATTTTGTGTCATCCTAGGAAATACTGCATAGGATGTTGGAGCTATATAGTACATACAACACCAACTTCCACAAGAGCAGCATGAGGGATTTTAAGGGCCACTGGAGGTTCTCGACAATTTTTTTCACTGAAACGATACACCATTATTAAGAATCTCTTGAGAAAGTTTGAGCCATCACGCACCACTAAATGTGACTGTCCCAAGAAATATGCACTTCCATTCTCCCTCGCATCGATCAGCTCCAAAAGCTCATTCCTAACAGATACCTGCATTTTAGGACTATTATGAGGCAACATGAACCGAACCTTTTTTCTCTTCTTACAACCACTGCTACTCTCCAACGCCTCTTCTGCCACTGGGCTTATCTGAGATTCGTTGTTCACCTGGCTTTGCACCATGCATGATGATGATGATGATGACTCTAAATCCTCCAGAGGGACCAAACCATTTCCATCATCCCTTGAATCTCCAACAAACATCATTCTTTCATCTGGGCAACCCATCCTCGACTCAATGTCATTCTGTTCAATGGATATGAATTCCCCTATTGAACGAATAATCTTCTCCTCAAAATCACCAGTGTCCCTTATGTGATCACAGTATCCACTTCTCACAATGCACCGATATATTTTGTAATCCTTTGGCCCGATCCTACCTATCAGGTACCTCTCACTTTCTCCTATGTAAGGCACAGGGACGGACTTGAATGATACCAAGATCAGCACTTGATGGAATGCAGGAAGATTTGTGATGAAATGTGAAAAGAAAGCTGGGATTCCTGCCACTATTTCCGTGTAAATGAAGCCAATTCCCGGTACCCTCGAAATCCCAAGGCCTGGACTTATATCTATCAGCCACTCTGTTGATACTTTGTTTTGCAAATCAAACTCGTACTTCTTCATACTTCCATAATGCCATGAAAGCATCACTGTCATCGATACTACCAATAGGACAACCAGATACCACGATCCCTTGTGGAACTGTAGCAGACATGCCGAAAGATATGCAGCCTCTATGAACCCAAAACATACAAGAAAGTACACAGACACCATCATGTCCTTTTCCCAATACAAAGCAATGATCAGTGACATCAGACTCGTCGTCACAAGCATTCCACTTATAATAGCCAATGCTGTCATAAATCGTGAGCTTATGTCATGAATATTTTAACTGAATAGTATAGAAAGAATTTCGTGCACTCATATATCTAATTAGTCCAACTATTGAGAACGTGCATTTGGATGTTGCATATTTTTAGCAAGCTTTCAGATTCTGTTTCATTGGCCATTACTGGATTAGCTCTTTCCTACGTTTCACCTAAGCTATCAGTGTAGTGGCTAGAATCATGAAACATGATGTGTTAATCTGTTATTTCTGAATTTATTTAAATCAAGTTGTAAACATACTCAAGTTAGCTTTCTCAATAACAAATTATTTCTTTAAGTTGTGCATGCTCTCTGTTTTGTTCTCTGTTAGCCACTGCCTTTCAGTATTAGTGTGTCATCAACAACAGACAACAACGGCATACCTGTTGCATTGCCAATTTTCACAATGTCTCTGAAACCAACAGTTACAGTGAGGCTGAAAATCATCAATAGCCAGTTGACATCTGGGATGTAAATCTGCCCGTTTATGGTTTTTGATGTGTGAATAACTTTTACTCTGGGAAAGCAATTCAATGCGAGACACTGGTTAATGATGGAGAAACACGCTGTTATGGTTGCTTGGCTTCCCACGGCTGAAGAGAGTAGGGATAACACTATGTACAAGTGTTTGCACTGACCTGGAATCACCAACCTTCACTTCAGTAAAGTGAAACTGCAGAAAGAAAAATCTCATCCATATATAGAGATACTCCACTAACTTACCTGGCATGGATTGGCTAAGATGATTAAAATCAGAAGAAGTTAAATTTTTGGAAATATATGCAGCCTGACCCGCATAGCATAACAGAAGAAGCGGATAGATGAAGCATATAAATGTAATCTACAACCACACACGATGCACAAGTTAGTAACATTTTCAGTGTACAATTAATATATGTCCATTACAAAAGATGCTATTTATTGTACCTTAATTGATTTCTTGGAGAAATGGCCTAGGCCAGCAAACATTGCCTCCGATCCTGCAAAACAATGCAGCATCTTGTCAAAGCAATAATTGAAATTCTAACAAGAAAAATATCTCAGAATTATAAACACTAATAACTTGTTAACATTTGCACAGTTCTGGAAAAAGAAAAAAAAAAAGGGCTACCTGCTACACATAAAATGACGCTCCCTAACAATCTCCATCTGTGGATGTCAATTTTTGTGATGAATCTGTATATGTAGAATGGGGATATTTTATAGATGATTTTTACATCCCAGTGGAAAATGTTATACGTTCCCACCGCAGCAACAAACAGCAGCCAAGCAGCAATTATTGGTGCAAACATGATCCCAATTTTACGTGTACCGCAATGCTGCAGCATGAACAGGCCAACCAATATAACACACGCAGAGGGAACAGGTACATCTGAATAAAGTAAATGAAGCACAAAGTGAACAACATAGTTATAGGAGATACATGGGCATCACTTTTCGAATAAATACTCAATCACAACTTAAACTGGCCAGTAAAATGCACCAAATAGATGAAAATCCGTCAAATATATGAACTAAGTTACTAAGAAATCAAATTCTGTTACAGATATCACAACTAGATGCAAATTCAATATTTTTTAGTAGTGTTTCTTCAAGAATAGAATTAATCAATTGAGGCTTTATAAAGGTAAATTTTGAAAAAACTAGATAAGTGTGCAGCATATGTTCAAACTTACATGCTTTTAGAGCCTTTGACACGGACTCCTTAGTATGTTCAGACGAGTCAACTGGTTATAGATAAGAGGGTAATCAAAAAATACGTTGTAGAAATTAAAGATAAGGCCTTCAGCATCAGTTACAAGGTCTTACATATGTCTTTCAATATGTCTGCCAAGGATCTCTGAACTCCTGCTGAAGCTGAGTACACTGGTAAACAAACAGCCATAATATTAGTATATACAGTGAAAAGTAATTACCAAATCTTGCACATGCAACCAGCAATTAATTACTTCTACAAAAATTAAAATATGTTATTAAGTGGAAATTGTATTTTATTATACCTGAAAGGGCTGGAGTGAGCACTGCGTCCCCAATAGTCATGCAGGAACCGAAGAGGGCTAAGAACAATATTAAATAGTGACAGATCTTGTGTTTCTCGATGGCCCTTCGTGCTCTTGAATCGGCTTTGATCTTGGGAGAGCTTTTCTCCTCCTCGTAAAGCATAACCTCGTTTGCACTTGTGTCACATGGGAGTAGACCAACTTTTGCATTTCTACACAGCAGTGAGTACAAAGCAACAGTGCCACCTACAAAAAATTTCTACCAACATTCAATCTTGAAAGATAAATATGTTACAGTCACTGAAGATCAGAAAGTTACCCTCTCCTTCATCATCAGCTTTCAACACTATGGAGGCATACTTCAGGAAGGAAATTATGGTGAGCGTCCAGAAAATAAAGGAGAAGAGTTCATAAACAACTTCCTGATCTGCTGCAAGATCGCTCGTTCGCATTGTCCCAAATACATATAAAGGTGCTGTGCTCAGTTGACCATAAACTATTCCCACAATTTGAAACGATAGCAGAATTGTTTGCTTCCATGTTTTCTTCTGAATAATAAATATATGGAGTTAGAAGTTATGATTCAAGGATAAGGGAAAAAAAGAAGGTACATACTAGATCCTTTCAACAACAAAGATTCAATTGTATATATGAAGCAGTAAAGTTTTTAATGCATGAAGACACTGAATAGAATATGTGAGTAAAACTGAATTTGGTTGGCACAAATGTAATCAAAGAATTCTGATTGATTCACAGTGTTGACATGCAAGAATATTTGTACAATTTAGGCAACGAATTTCACCTTATCTTGATCAAAGAGATGAGAATCCATTAGTAGAGAGGCAAAATATAAGGTAAGTAAGTTATGAGAAGAAAGAAAGTGACAGGAATGTATATGAATGAAGGAATGAATGATTGAACAGAAAGAGGTATTTCTGCAATGGTTGAAAGGAGACAGACGGAGGAGACTAGGATGATGATGGTGTTTATGGACCCTACATTACAGTGTCTTAAACAGCAAAGGAAAATGATCTAACATAGTGATCTTCACTACAAATTCTTTTAGACGGCTTATTATTGTTGATCTCGTGATGATCTTCACTATCACTGTTTTCATCTTTGCATTATTTTACTATTTTATTACAGATAGCAGAGAGGGAAAGCCGGGGTGACATGGACACCCCAACTCTATCATTCAGACACGGGTAAAGATACATAGACAACATTTTTTGACCATATTTGAACATCATCATACGTGTTATTGTGTGATTGATCCAAATGACACAATGACACCACCATGAACCAATCACACAATAACACGAATGATGATGTTCATATGTTGTAAAAAAAAAATGTTGTCTAAGTATCTTTATCCTTCACACAAAGCCACCGTGTAAGTTATAGTTTTGGTCCATGCATTCAATAAACTAATGGATGAGTCAAATTCAGCACGCAACAACACTTCAATTAGGAGTCAAATAATACTCACAGCAACACTTTTGCTTAGTTTTACACTGTCTGTTTAGTACATGTAATATATTATTATATTTAGAGTCAAATCCTCTGGTTTAATCAGGCGTGATTGATGTTAAACAAATCCTTGAATTATGTGAAATGAAATCCATTCCTTTTTTTTATTAATGATTGAGAATCATATGATCATATCACATGGTTTCCCTTACTGTAAGGATACAGAACTTATTCCTGTCCCTTCTTTCTTTCTTTCTTTTTTTTGAATTTTTCTGTCTTCTGTTTCCAATTGCTGAATGGTTGAAAGTTGAAAGCATGTGGATGCGACAGAAAATACCAACAATGAATGAACATGTGCTGCTTCCATTTGTCTTCAATATTTGCAAAACCAAAATGCTGAATTGTATGAAATCTTCAACGGGAACTGTCACACAAAACTATGTGCTGCACTTCCATTTGTCACATTTTAAGAATGTAAATGAGAAACAAAAAAGAAAGAACTGATTAATTGACCTTGAATAAATGATTTTGGATGATTTAGCATGAACAGTGTCCCTAACCATGCTATTCTCTTTCTAGTTTTGGATGATTTACAAGAACTGAAGAAAGTTTGAGATAAGTTCTATATACTTTACAAAATTAGGGTTTGAAAGTTTTCTTTACCTTTTCTTCTTACATTCCCAAAAAAAATTAATAACAAAAAATAAACTATAAATTATTTTATATAGTTTTTCTAAATTTTTATTTAAAATTGTTTATGAAGAAACTTATTACTTCGTCTTTTTCTTTCTATTTTTCTCTTTTAAAATTTTTTATGAAACGATTCTTTTCGAATTTATTGAAGATTCAGTCAAAATTGATAATATATACTTTTATTATTATTGTTACTATTATTATTATTATCGTGTTATTAATGTTATTATTATTATTGATTAACATTTTAATTGCTTATAAATTTTACCATTATTAATTTAATCTCCATTAATATTTTTCTTTTGTTGACTTTTTTAAATTTTATATTTTTTAATTCAATATTTGTTATTTAATTTTTCTATTAAATGAATAGTATAATTACTATATTTTGTAGAAGTGACATAGCAGGTGACGTTTATTTGAATTTTCAATTCATCAACTCACTTTATCTATCTGCTTAATCAACTAAACTGACAACAAAATGAGACAGGACAAGTTAGTTAGTTAGTTAATTTTTTTTTAATTAAATTTTTTTATTAAATTATTTTAATGATGTAATTATAACTTAAATATTAATACTTACAAATTAAATTATAATTATTAATTATAATAAAATGATTTAATATAATAAATTTTTTAATTTATTTGATGATAGATATTAATTAATAAAATATTTATACGATTAAATATATTTTTAATACTTTTATATACATAAATAAATTTTAAAAATAAACAATAAAAATAAAAGTTGGAGTTGACCCACTCTTTGAAATGACATGTTAAGATTTGTAGTCATTTTAGTGTGACAAAATAGTTAAGTATGTCACGTTTTTTTTTGGTTAGTTGAAGGAGTCCATTTTATCATCTTACTTAATTGTTTCAATTATTAAGTGATTAGAATTTTTGGGATTAATATTAAATGATATCGTAATTAATGTAAATGATATTTGACTTTTATTATTTTTAATGAAAATGTTTTGAATAATAAGAGATCATCACCTTCCTTCACATCAACTATAGTAGAAATGACAAATAAGAAACATAACGATCCTAGTATCTAACATAATTTCAATTAAAACAATAAAAGTCGTTTATCATTTTTGTAATATTGTTTTATATTATCCTCAAAAGTTTATATTCTTTTACATACACATAAAAAAACAATGAAAGAAGATAAAAATTAAATCACCTACTTAACTAAAACAAATAACTGGTATAAATTTAATTAAAAAATATAATATTTTAAGTATTCAATCAAGTAATTTTTTTAATAGTAATTCAATTAAAAATACTCAAATTTATAATGAACTTTAAATTTAATATACCATTATTATTATTTTTTGATGAAGTACCTGAATGGAAAGTTATAGTGCAGTATCACTTTGAGATTTAGTTGACTCATTTAAATTGCTTTTATTTGAAAACTTGACAATTAAAATATAACGTCATTATTTTAAAACAAAACATTCATAGAATGAAATCAAACCAAATGTTTCCTTCCCGTGATTAACTAAGATTTTTTTATATAAATTTAAATGATATATTTTGTGCTAACTTTGAAATTGACCAAATACGCTAAGAAATAACTTTATATATGGTTGGTTACAGTGGACATCAAGAAGAATCAAGTAGAAACTTACAAGAAGCTAAAACTAATTGGACGAAGAAGTCAAGAAAACACAAACAATTCACACAAACAGAATTAAAAATTTAATAATGCAACTGTTGGCAATGTTACTTACTTTTGTTGGGTTCCGAAGAAGAAGAATCTAAAACGCAACCGATGTTACAAAATTGAAAAAGAAAGGGCATCAAACTTCAAATTCAGAGCATTGCTTATTAAATGAACTTCACAACTTCAAAGTAAGCTTCTATCCCTGCAGCTAAGTGGATTCAACCCAATCCACCTACAATATTTACCACTAATAGGTACTTAAAATCAGTAATTAAACTTAAAATGGTAAATGGAACCATCTAGCTAGTCTTGAATTTAGAACTCGGGTCATACCTAAAATAATAAAAATCATCCAGCATCATGAGTTACCCAAAACCAAGACAAAATGTAAAGATGTTACACTTGAAAGTTTGGATGTCAATGATGGACAGATGCAACAGTTCAGGTAAAGTGAGAAATAAAACTCACTGACCATAAAAACATTGATGATAGTAAAAAAAGACCAAATTGAAATATAGATTAATAAAGTTAAAATTAGTGTGGCAAACAATATTTGAAATTTGAAAACTTAATGACTGTGCTGGTGAGAGGAAGGGTCTCAACGTACCCTTAATAAGCAACAAAATTGCTAAAAGATAACTCCTTCGTCAGTATTTACAGGACACAACTACTAAAAAAAATATAAGACGAGAATGTGCTACTATGGAATTAATAGTTTCCAATCAGCAAAAGAACTACATCCTGTCCAGGGCATCAAACCAAAGTTTCTTTTTTCAATCGCTTGATACATCACCACTCCATTTTTTTCCACTATGAAAATTAAAATATTAACCCAAAAAGAACGGTGATGTCCACCTCATGCCAAACAAAAATGAGACTAGGAGATTCAATAACAGCCTCCTTCTCAAAAAAAAAAAATTGTAATATTGAGACTAAAAAAAATGGTTTACTCCTTGTCTTCTCTTCACTACTCACAAGCCTTCTCCCAATCATCTACTACCTCAGAATCTTCTAAAGTATCCAAGTTTCCTGCATGCTGTCCTAGATTTGAACCGCCATCATGAGGATCCAAGTTTGTGACAGCACTACTTTCTGAGTGTTCCCTGGAAACATCAACTTTAACAGCTGCAGCAGATGAACTTGAAGAAGATTCTTGATTTAAGACACTCCAAGGGTTTACTGAAGTAGATATGAGAGAATCTTTCTTCTGAATAGGCAAATGCACATTAGCAGAACCAGTAGCCCACTCCTCCTCACCCCAAGAATCTTTCCAACCTGGCTCTTGAACTTCTTTTTTCCACGGATTACCCCCCTTCAATGCTGCCAGTGATCCTCCTCCTTTCATTGTCCCAGATCCTCCCCAAGCATTGGTGGCTGAAGATGCTGCTGATGCCCCAACATTCGGAACAATCACTACCACGGCTCCCTGATAAACAGTACCATGATCCAACCTCCTCATTGCAGTTGCAGCTCGGGCTGGATCATTAAAAACAGCCAGTGCATTTTTGTCATTTAACCAAACAAGTTCACACTCACCACCAAATCTCAGCACCAGTGCACTGATATCTGCCTCCCTTGGTAAGTCTAGAAAAGAGACAACAAGCCGAGGATCCATATCTACTAAAGAATCGAATGCAGGAGGAAGGGGTGCATTTACAGTTGTAGTTCCCTTAACCCCAAGCACACGAGCAGGAGCTCTTGATTTGGGGGTAACATGAACAACTACAAAACGCTTTGGCTCACGACCAGCTACATACACCGCAAGCTTCCATCTTTCAGCAATGATCCTCACTGCATCTCTTTTGTCCTTTAACATGGGAGAGAAAATATGGATTTTTGGACCTTGTGTATTTCCCCTGTTCTTGCCAAGAACCAAAACCTTGCATCTCTCCTCAACAGATAAAACCCATTTAGGATCACGTCTCAACATGTCAACAAGCAATTCAGAAGCAACAGGATTGTCACCAAAATGGAGGGAATCCAGATTTGGAGCGTTTATCTCAAAGGCATCTGCAAGTACTCGTTTACGTTCTAACTTAGCACAGTCATCATTACACATCAGTTTTCTTTGTCCAAGAGGAACTTTCTTGCCATTTGCAGCAACAGGTTGAAGCAACACAGGCAACTTTTGGATAATGGAAGCTTCGTGTACAGCATCAGCATTATAATTTGCAGAGCTTCCACCAGCATCACAAGGAACATTCGCTGTTATTCGGCCACAAGAACATGTAATTGTGACAGAGAATTCGCATCTCGTGTCTGGACATGAAGTTGAAGGGTGACAAGGAGCTGTACATGTATGGCGGCAGTCTCTTCTTGGAGCACCACATGTTTGCCCGCAAGAGGCACGGGTACCCGGCACTGTAGATGGGTTATCACAAGGTGGGAGGTGACATGTTCTACCACATGCATGTAAACCGCACTGTCTGGTCTTCCCACATAGTTTATTGCATCTAATATCCTTTGAACCACAGGGAATGTTCCGAAGAATTACATGCCCACCAATACATTCTTTTGCTACAGGCACCGAACAAGGAGGGCAATCCCCAAAATGGCAGCTGTGAGAAGCTGGATGTGAACAAGGCTGAGGAACAGAACATGGAAGCTGACACGAGGGAGGAGGTGTGCCGCAAGGCAATGGAGGAGGGATTGAAGTCTTGCCACAAGCACATGTCAAATCAGTAAATATAGTTTCAAGACAAGGTGGACAATGACCACTGTGGCATAGGGATTCACATGCATGCTGCCCACACCTTAGCTTCTTTCCACATGGTAATGAACAGAAGTGTGGATCCCAATCCGCAATTTGAATATTATTTGGATTAGAAAGTGGACAACAACGTTCACTGCATCTATGCCTTCCACAATTCCTTTTCTGCCCACAAGGCTTTTCACAAGTAAATTTCACAGCGTCCACTTTTGTCTTACAGCACTCCACAGTTCGGGAAGTAGAGCCACATCGACACTTCTGGGAGACTAGAACCAAACAAGGAGAACAATCCCCAGGGTGGCATGGCTCTTCACAGTGATGAATCCCGCAAGGAAGGGTCTTCCCACATACTTGTGAACAGGTAGGTATAGGGTCTAAACAACTCTGTCGTTCCTGCTTCAATCTAGTTTTCCCACAACAGCATGTCTTAATATGGGATGGTAACAATCCACACTCCCCACAGCTGCCGGGATGACACGTCTCAATACAAATATGATTACCGCAACCAAGTTTCTTTCCACAGTTTGAACCGCAAGAGAAAACTCCACCTTCGGTTTTGATTTCACCTTTCAGAACCATTTCCCCACAAAGAATGAGTTCCGTCCTTTTACTGCAAAAGCAAGAGGCATTGACAGGAATCTTACAAGGATCACAAGGTCCCAGATGACAGATTTGCTCACACCGATGCCGCCCACATTCAAGAAGCTTTTCACAGCGCTGGCCACAGGTAAGAACGGACTGGCGGTCAGAACAACGGGTGGTAACATTTTTCTTCCCACAAGGACACAAACGTGGGGGTGCAAATGCTTTGCAAGGAGGGCAAGGACCGGGATGGCATTGCAAGACACAAACATGAGGACAAAGAACCTCCTTATCCCCCCCAAGCTCCCTTTCAAGGGGTTTGGCACATGGTTCTCCACAGGAATGTGGCAAGAGATACAAGTCGGAAGGGGGGTCAGGCCTCTTCCCACAGAAGCAAACATACCGAATCTCCTTGGATGATGTGAGCTGCACAGATTGACAACCAGGGCACCGCCAATTGAACCGCTGATTCTTGTCCACAGACACATCCACAGAAGTGGGAGCACGCGCCCACTTCTTTATACAATTAAGGTGAAAGATGGAGAAGCAACTAGAGCAAGACCAGATTGGCGCAGACCTCCGCACCATGTCACAGCAAATCATGCATTCCACCGCACCTTTCATGAGCTTCTCCTGAATCTCTTGCAACAGCTGGGGCAAATTAGAATCCCTCGAATTGAATCTCCTCTGCACATTATTCTTCGGATTGGGATTGGGATTAGGACTGGGATTGGGATTAGGATTAGGATTGGGATTGTGACTAGGAATAGGACCGCTCCTCCTATGGCGATATGTTGCATTGGAGGAACCGGCAGCGGTGGAGGCGGCGGCACCATTTTGATTCTGATTCTGCATCTGAGTCTGACTCTGATCGGTAGATCCTCGACGAATCCATTCTTGACGAGGAACCCTAGACCGCTGGCTTCGCTCTTGCGAGCTCATCCTGCGTGACTCTAATCGATAGCTCTCCAACTGACACGTGGAAATTGAGTTGATGAGAAAGGTGGATTGAAATTGAGAAGAAAAATGTTGATGAGAAATGAAAAATGAAAAACCCTAATAATACGAACCCTAAAAGCAAAAGAGAGGCAAATGAATATCAACCATGAATTAAGATACCTAAGTCAGAAGTAAAGTCTGGAAATGAAAAGAAGTGCGAGGGATGTGAAAGAAGTTCAAGAATAAATAAATAAATAAATAAATAAATAAAGAGTATTGAGAGAAAGTGAAACCTGGTTGGGTTGGGTTTGCTTTCGGGTGCTCAAAGCCAAAGGTGTTGAAGTTGCGTTGCGTTGCGTTGTTTGGAGAATAATAATAAAAATAAAAATAGGTCAAAGGAGAAGCGTTTATATAGGCTTCTTCCTGCTGCAAAATCCTTGCACCTCAAGCAAAACGCGCTGGTCCTTATCTCACTCTCCTCCCACTTTTCTTTTTCTTTTTTTATTATTTTTACACCGCTAATATTAAATATTCCTTCCCATAATTCTTTTTACACTTTTTTATTATTACCTATATTATCAATTTTATTTTTATTATATGTTCAAGTCTCACTGTAATTCAATATTTCTTTCATATCACAAATTAATTTAAATGTACGACAGCGTAAACAATAATATATAAAAAAATGAATTGTTTATTTTTCATTTATTTATTTATTTATCTCTGTATAATTGTATTCACCATCAATCCCTTCTTTTTTTCCTTGACGACTAAGAATAAGGTTAGTGAATGATTGTTTCAATGTGTAAGGTTTGGTCCAGAAATGAGTCAAAATAAAACGTGAGGAAAGAAAAGTCAACGATTGATGATCCAATTATAGAAACTTGGACTTTTACAGTATACACCCGTCATTTGAATTTTCGAGCTCCTTTTCAGGTTTTGAGCGAAGATGGACACCTCTTTCTGCACCCCCATAATTTCAACTTGGATCTCATGGGATCGTGAAATTATCGACTTACCCTTATCTTGGTATAACAAAAAGATATGTTAAAGAAAACGCAATTGTTTTGATTAAATTTTGGTATCCTAAAAAGTCAGAAGATCTTTCATGCGTAGTTTCTTTCTCATTGTTCAATGGAAGAGGGAAATACGTGTGTATGGAAATAGTTTTCTAAGATTTGCTTTTACTAAAGTTCAAAGAATAATCATATCTGTACACAGAATTCATGATTATCCCTTCAGCAAAAGTAAGAAAAAATGTAAAAGATAAAAGAGATGGATTATAGTCCCAACTGTATATCTGTTTCATCCACTCAAACTTCATCATAGCCAAAGTAAGGAACGAGGCTCTGCTTCGGCTCTTTCGATAAATTCTTCTTTAGCAGAAAAAAAAAGGAAACTTTAATTATTCTTTTTATCGAACAAAGAGTTTTACATAAAATAAAACCCTTTCATATTTGAGTCTAATTTTTGTTTCACTGTAATTCGCTGTCCTTGTTTATCTGTGTCAGCAAAAGCTGTTTTTTGTACACTTTGATTTCCTGAACTTTATTGTGACCAAACATATATGCATCCAAAGTTAAGGTTGGAGAATCTTTATGCAAGCTGGAGAGATTGAGGGGCGTTCATGTTTGGAGAATCTTTATACTTTTGAGTCCTGTATTCAATCTGCAAACATTAGTTTTAGATTAATATCAGTTGTTAGGATGCGTGTGAAGCTGGTTCTGATTTTTGTGATTGGCCAAATCTGCATAAGCATTTGAGGGCAACCCTAAGATTTTACATGTGATCCAGCTAGAAAGGCTACACGAACAATGAAATGACCCAATAATTGGTACTTCCTTTCCAGCATGCAATCTGCTAAACTTGGTTGCAATGCTTTTCATTCTTCAGAAATAGGACAACAATTTTACTGATAAACCAAAAGCAGTAAGTGAAAACAAAATAAAGCAGTAAATTGGTGAAAAATTGGTGAAAACGATTGAGAACATGCAACGGAGTTACAAAAGACTGTGTCATGTGATGCAATGATTAGGAGCCATCACCAATTGTCATTTTTTTATGCACAAGTTGCAATTTTTTGTTTAGTATTTTATTAATTTCTCTCTTATAATAAGAAAAATCTGAAAATGTAGAGGCTGGCATCTTAGTTTAAAATGCAATGAAGGTTTTGAGAAGATAAATATGTGGCCCACAGCTCATCATTTTTCATCGATTTTCCATTAATCAAATGTCATTGCACTGTATTCAGAAGCCAAAAAAGATAACTGCTGTTCAAGAATCCTATGAGCATTGCAAGTAATTTTAATTGTAATTTTAATTTTTACCCCCCTAAAAGTTTTTAGCCATGTTTTTTCTGGGTTATTAACAAAAATAAAAGAAAAAAAAATCAATTAAATTGTTTTCTTCCATGTTGGATTTGAATGTGTATAATAATAAATTGTACTTGCTGGTGTCTAATCGAATGAAGTTCATTTACATGATCATTTGGTAGGAGTGATGTTATTGTTGAAACATGGTTGATAAAAACGTTTGGTTACTAATGGAGATGTCAAATTTTGGAAAAAGGACATGACAAGCCAAACAAGGCTTACAGTTACCGTTTCTGATCAATGGGCCCTAATTATCCCATCTCTGTCCTATCCAACTCCATGCTAATTACGCCACAGCCGACACCTAATAACTTGTAATTAACTTGCAAATCAATGTTAATTCACTGATTTTGCAGTTAACGTATGTTACAAGTATTAACTAATAAATTACCACACTTAGATGGAGTGATTAAGAAGACAGTAATAGGAAAAGATGAACCACCATACTCAGTTAATCAGAATGCTTTGTTAATAAGAGAAAGTTTTAGAAGAAATTAAGAATGGTGTCTTTGTCGCGTGGCGTGGGGAGTAGAAAAGCAGACATGACACAAAGACAGGGTTTGCTTTTCCAACCGAATAGCCTTGGCAACAGCTAACTTTTGCTGCTCTTCCTGCATGCGTATGTTCTTCTCTACACACTTAAAATTTGTATGAAGGTATAATAATTTGGGTAATGATATATAGACAAATTTTTTGACAATATTTAAATATCAATCATATGTGTCATTGTGTGGTTGGTTCAAATGACACAATGATATTATCCTGAACCAATCACACAATGACACGTATGGTGATATTCAAATGTTGTCAAAAAATGTTGTCTAAGTATTTTTATCCTAATAATTTATCGTATACAAAAGTGAGTTGAATTTCTCTTATAAGATGGTGTTAGCAGAGAGATAGAAGAAGACAAAAGTGGTGAAAAAACAAGAACAAATATTACCATTAGCAAGTACACCATGAAAACAACTCTCAAGAACCCATTCCCTCCATACACTTTTAAATTTATCCAACTCTCTCATCAATTACTTTTTGTTGATATTTCCTAAATAAACTTGTTAAAAATCAGAATAACGAGAATTGTTTTTCAAACATTAATAATTAGATTTTGAAAAAGTGAATAGAAACAACTTATACATGTAAGTGTTTGTTTTAGTAGGTGTTGGACTTGTGTACATGATTTAGGTAGATGGAAGTATGAAGAGGTGAAAAACCGTGTTAAGTATGTTTCTTAACTCATAATCAAACACGCTTGTTACAATAAGCGACGCGAAGCTCCACCAAACAACACCTTACAAACTTTTCCAATTCAATTGAAAAAAGAAAAACAAGTTATGTAAGAAACATAACACTTACCAAAGATGCGTTGAATTATTCACTTTATTTTTCCAACATTTTGTATCCAGAAAATGGGAATCTGGTTGTTGGGTGCTTTGGTGGTATGACATCATTCCTTTTAATAAATCCACCGCCAAACCAAACCGAGTATCACGAATTTACTCAATTCCTTTTCAAATATTTTATTTCTTTAATTAGACATCACCATGATATGATACTAAATATATTTTAATTAACACCACTACAAATAACTAATAATTAGTCGTATAAATAAAATTAATAGTGTATTTATTGAAGAGTGAGTAAATACGTAGATATACAAAAAAGATATGGGGAGGAAGCGAGGTAGGGTTATGTTATATGTGTTAAGGAGAGGAGTATTATATTAATTCCAAGACTTAATTTAAAAAAGAGATATTATTTGGAAAGTGCAGAGTCCAACTTCTTCTGCATCTTCTGTGCTTGTGCTTCTGTTTCTGGGTCTGTTTGGTTGGTCACTCTCTTACTCCTCCCTCTCCCATCTCATACTCTCCTAATCATATCCAAAATCCAAACAGACCGTAGCCGCCGCCTCCTGCTGCTGAGGTTGCCGCCACTCACCAATGCTGCCTCACAAGCACACTCTCGTGGTTGTGGCGGCCACGCTGGCGCTCATGCTCGCAGCAACAGATGCAGATCTGGCCGCCGAGCGAGCCGCATTGCTCGCTCTCCGCTCTGCGGTCGGCGGCAGAACCCTCTTCTGGAACGCCACCAGGGACAGCCCCTGCACCTGGGCTGGTGTCCAATGCGAGCGCGACCACGTCGTCGAGCTCCACCTTCCCGGCGTCGCTCTCTCCGGCCAAATCCCTGTCGGCATATTCGGCAATCTGACACAGTTGCGCACCCTCAGTCTCCGCTTCAACGCGCTGCGGGGTTCCCTGCCTTCAGATCTGGCGAAGTGCGTGAACCTTCGGAACCTGTACATTCAGCGGAACCTGCTGAGCGGCGCTATCCCGTCGTTCTTGTTCGAGTTACCAGACTTGGTTCGCTTGAACATGGGCTTCAACAACTTCTCAGGCCCATTTCCGACCGGCTTCAACAGCCTGACCCGGTTGAAGACTCTGTTTGTGGAAAACAACCAGCTCTCCGGCCCAATCCCCGACTTGAGCAAACTGAGCCTGGATCAGTTCAACGTCTCCTACAACCTCCTCAACGGCTCTGTCCCTCTCAAGCTTCGGACATTCCCTCAGGATTCCTTTCTTGGCAACTCCCTCTGCGGCCGTCCACTCTCTCTCTGCCCCGGAGATATCGCCGATCCTATCTCCGTCGACAACAACTCCAAGCCAAACAGCCACAACTCCCACAAGTTATCTGCCGGCGCCATTGCGGGGATTGTTGTCGGATCGGTCGTGTTTCTTCTGCTGCTCGTCTTCCTCTTCATTTTCCTGTGTCGGAGCAAAACTGCCAAGAAGACCAGCGCGGTCGACATTGCTACTGTCAAACATCCCGAGGCCGATGCTCCGGTTCTTGCGGAGAAGGGGATTCCGGATGTCGAGAACGGCGGTCATGCCAACGGCAATTCTGCGGCGGCTGTGGCTGCGGTTTCGGCGGGGAACAAGGCTGAAGTGAACGGTGGTGGGGCAGCGAAGAAGTTGGTGTTTTTCGGGAATGCGGCAAGGGCGTTCGATTTGGAGGATTTGCTCAGGGCTTCGGCGGAGGTTTTGGGGAAAGGGACTTTCGGGACGGCGTATAAGGCGGTGCTGGAGGCAGGGCCAGTGGTGGCGGTGAAGAGGTTGAAGGATGTGACGATTTCTGAGAAGGAGTTTAAGGAGAAGATTGAAGCGGTGGGAGCAATGGATCATGAGAGTTTGGTTCCTCTCAGAGCTTTCTATTTCAGTAGGGATGAGAAGCTCCTTGTGTATGATTACATGCCCATGGGAAGCTTGTCTGCACTTTTACATGGTTAGTCAGCTTTTCCATTACTTCTCTCTTTTCATTATTTTCTGGGCTTGCTTTTCACTCAATTTCGCCCTTTTCCAGTTCTTGGACAATCATTACTGACTGTAATTGAGTTTCTTTTTTGGGCAATGCATCATGGCATGGCTACGTTAGTGATTTTTCATTTCTCTGCATCTGCGGTGACATGCTTTAGGAATTAGAATCTTAAATGCATTTTACATTCCCTCTTTTATGTATATTGATGGGGTTATTGAAGATGTGATTCGCACTATATCTTTTAGGTCCCAATGGATAACGTGAATTGCCTCTCCTTCTCCTGCTATTACTAGACTAGGCTTTAAGCAGATACTGATTCATGTTCTAAGTACTTTTTTATTTTCTTTTCAAGTTGAAAATTTGCACTGTTTATTTCAACGGCTTCCAAATCCCATAGGCTCATTGGAACTGTATGAAATACGGCCTGAGGCCAAGGCTCATTCATTACTCAGTAGTGTACCTACTGTGGTACGGTGCCGTGGGTAGTGTTTCTGATCTTTATTTGATTACAGGAAACAAAGGGGCGGGTAGGACTCCCCTGAATTGGGAAGTGAGATCAGGCATTGCGCTTGGAGCCGCCCGTGGCATTGAGTACCTGCATTCACGAGGGCCTAATGTTTCTCATGGGAATATAAAGTCATCCAACATCCTCTTAACCAAGTCATATGATGCCAGAGTGTCTGACTTTGGCCTTGCACACCTCGTTGGCCCCTCCTCTACCCCCAACCGGGTCGCCGGCTACCGTGCACCTGAGGTGACTGATCCTCGCAGAGTGTCTCAGAAGGCAGACGTGTACAGTTTTGGTGTGTTACTATTGGAACTTCTGACTGGGAAGGCACCTACCCATGCTCTCCTGAATGAGGAAGGAGTAGACCTTCCCAGATGGGTTCAATCTGTGGTTAGAGAAGAGTGGACTTCTGAGGTCTTTGATCTTGAGCTCCTTAGGTATCAGAATGTGGAAGAGGAGATGGTTCAGTTGTTGCAACTTGCAGTTGATTGTGCAGCACAATACCCAGACAAGCGCCCTTCAATGTCTGAAGTGGTAAGGAGCATAGAAGAGTTACGAAGGTCTAGTCTTAAAGAGGACCAGGATCAAATCCAACATGATCCCGTCAATGATATAGAATTGTAGAAGATGTATCTTCTGCCCAAGTTTCCTCTCGACTTTGCTTTGTCAGAGTCAGAGCCCATATTTTACCTGCTAATCCTGTGCGTATGTTGGTTGTATTCTGTAGCTTGGGCCTCAAATTTCTTTGGCACCAAACTTTCGAATTTCTTCCTTCTTTTTTTTTTTTTTTTCTCCTCAAATCCCCATTGTGCCTTCTCCTCCTTTTTCTTCCCAATTAATACATTGGGGGGAGTGGATATCTGTTCCATTAGTTATTGCTGTTGCATTCTGGTTGATTGTAATTATTACTTTTGCTTTAAACATGGCTTTTACTTTTGTTGAATCCTTGTGTCCGTTGAAAACTTCTAATAGAGATGTTAGCAGCTGTCCTTTGATGGTTGGTTGCGATGTCCCGTCGGTGGTGTGTATCACCGCTTTTATTATTGCCAAAATAGTTGGTTGTGAACGTGATCGCCACCTTAGTAAGGATGGGCGATTTATGCCACCAAACCAGCTTTGATTAATTCATCCTCCTTTTGCCAGTTGGTTTAAGATTTACTTATATGCTCACATCACATAGAAAAGAAAACACTATTATAGAATATCCCTGCATAAAGGATAAAATTCAAATTGTTAGGTGATGATGTATATATATATATATATATATAAAAATTGTCAAAACTAAATCGATTCTTGCGAAATCCAACAAGATGTGATTGTTTGCTGTGTTTAGTGTTTATGCCATAGGTGTGTTTAACCAGTCAAAACAATATTTTGACATGTTTCCAACAAAAGCATGAGTTGTTTTAATGCTTTCTTATCTTTTCTTAGTCTAGATTTTGAAATTTAAACATCAATTCATGGTNGGCAGTGATTGTGGCCTGAACTTGAAATAGTAGAATTGTGGTTTATAGTTGTAAAATGTCCTGTTATGGGTGATGGGCATATTTTGTTGGGTATGGGGCCACCTAGTGTTTTCAGGGGCTACACCACACCTTAGAAGAGGTTAGAAACAAAATAAGGAGAAAGTGATGTGAGAGACAAAAGTTATTACTATGCCTTTGTCTCTCGGTTGCTGCTCTCTGTCCTATTCTGCATCTTGGTTCAAGCTCACGACCGTTATACTATGTCTGCTGCTGTAAAACTTTAACTGCATGTCAAAGCTTGTGTTTTTATCCCTAATAGTTTTTACATCTTGCTTTTTCATTTTAGTTCAACATGAAATTTTTAATTCCTATTTCGTCCCTTTCTTTAATTAGCCAGTGATTGGTTTGGCTGAGTTAATGGCAGTGATAGTTGAGTTCGACTTTTATGTACATTTTTTTTTATTGTGTTATTATCCTCTGATTGAAAGAAGATGAAAAATCCTAGAAAAAGTATATTACGTTGGTACATCTCCATTCTCTTTTTGGGTTTTGTCATTAAACAAAGAAGTTTGAAATATAAATTTGTCATCCTGCTTAATCCGTGACATCAACACTTAGTGGATTACTCATTACTTAAATTGTGTCAACAAAAATTAGAGACAAAAACAAATAAATTTGTTTGCAAGAGACAAAATGAAAAAACAATTGATGATCAAATACAAAATGTTAAAATGCATTTGAAACCAATAAGAAAAATACAAGTGACAATGAAGTTGTTGGTGTGTTATTTATTTGTCCAATGTCAAAAACTTTAAATCAAAATAAAATTATTGCTTTTTATTAATAACAAACAAAGAAAAAAATATTTAATATCTTTTAAACATCATAAATATATGACATGAATATCTTGTCATTGTTTTTTTTTTTAATTCGGGATTTGATGGTGAAGTGATAACATTTAAGTGCGATATATTTTCTATCACTAATAAAATAAATATTTTATCGTTTTCTATAATGACAATGACATGAATTTAGTTTAGACTATCGAATTACCTTCTGCACACTATTTTTTCAAAGATAATTATATTTTGTTTATTTTCTCCTACAAATTTTTGAGTAACAACTTTTGTAACATTTTATTTTATTGTCGGATACTATTATTGTAATTATTGTAAGGACCACACATGAAAACACTTACAATTAAAATACATTATTATTGGAAATACAAGCTGTGAATCATGTTCTTTGCAATCTCTTTACAGCTATGATGGATTTGGAGCATATTTTCATGATAAAGAGGTAGGAAGACTTCTTCTACCTTAGTATGAATTTTTTTTATTTTTTTCAATTTTTGTTGATGTTATTATTTGTTAAAGTTATTTTAAAAATTTTATATTGAAATGGACAAACTTTTTCGTCAGTGTATCGGTTGAAATTATTTTTAATTAGTATTGATCAAAATTACTTGTACCGACAACGATTGAAATTATTTTTATAGTGTTATTGGTTGAAATTCTTTTACTAACTTATTATGATATTGACGAAAAAACATAATTAATATTGCATCAAAGTTCTTTTATTGAAAAGTTAACAAATTAACAAAAAAACAATAACATTTTTCTTAGATGTATAAACCTGAAAATACCATTATCTGATCAGAATTTATTGTAAAAGATGCATTCAAAACAATGGTTTAAAACCTGATCGAAAAAATGCAGACAGTCCCAGCTTAGGGTTCACGATTGGCTTTTGTCAAATAGTAGTAATCTTATTACTAATATTTTCTGTTTTTTTCCTTTTGAAAAGTATTTTATCAAAACCCAGTTTTTCACTCTTTCAAGTTTTCGTTCAGCAATACAAAATATCAGAGTTTTGATTATGAAAACAGTAAAAATTTCTGAGTACAAAAAAGATTTTGTGATAAAAACAGTAACAGGTGAAGCAATTGATTGTGCAAGAAAATTGTGAACAGTCATTCAAAAGTGTGGGGGGTTGGTCCATCTCAAGGATCTTGTTCATAAGCCCATTGGGTTTTCAATGAAAGATTATTTTTTATTTTGATTTTATCTTTTGAGATCCTCTATCAATCAAATCAATTCATTAATAAAGCTATCTTTTATAATTTTCTTTTCATATTGACCGTGAAAAATCCAGAGCAATTGATTAATTAAAATTTTGAAAAGTCATAAATTTACAGCACAAAGCTATTGAAAAATACTTGTGTTTGCAAATTGCCAAGTTTTTTCTTGATGCATTTGAAAAAATTGATTCAGTCATAATTGCTAGTTATGTACTTTGTTCATACAAATTGATATACCAAACACAAAATACTTATATTTTTAAGTTAGTAATAGCCAAATACACAGGAGTGTGTGGAGGTGATAATAAATCAGATTTACATAAACAGGCCTCTGAACAAAAGTTACTAATAGTCGAATACACAAGAGTATCTAGAGATGAAAATAGACCAGATTTACTTAGGCCAAGTTAAGTTCTGATCTAACAAACAAGAACTTACTGAAAAGCTAAATACACAGGACAAGAGTGTCTGGAGCGCTGAAAATAAACCAAATTTTCATTGTTTCAACCTAATAAAAGTTCTTAAGTCATGCTAAACCAATCTATTTGTCTATTTAAACATGAATATTAACATGATTATTGAACTTGAGAACCTTTTGGAATTTCGTCATCACGATCCTCGGTAGCTTCCTCGGTAGCTTCATCGTTCACCATTTCTGTTTTCCTTCTTTTTGATTTTATTTGATTTATCATGAATTCAATTCCTTCTTTCAAAGTAGCTCTCCTTCCTTTTTCTTTATTCCAAATTTCTCTTACAATGAATCTCCCACTCGAATTGTATTCATTCATCTCGATGAGAGCTGCCACCACTGCTTTATATGCTCTATAACCCAAACCCTCTTTCAATCTTATGAGATCTCCATCATCCTCGTCTAAAACCTCCTGAAACAACCAAGTAATACTCATCATATTCATTATCTGTGTGAAGAGAATGTATCCAATGTGTTAAGAGAATGTATCCAATGTAAATGTGAAAACAAATTGCACCTTTGGTTTGCCATTATTAGTTATTATTTTAAATGGATACCAATGGGGATCCTCCACATTCTTCTGCCATAAAGAACACATTTTCAAAGCTGTCTGATCTGCATCTTCTTTGCTGATATTTTTCCGTGCTCTGAAAGTTCTAATGAAAGGCTCCGTGTCTATCTCACCCACTCTTCTGACACAAATATTATCATAAAGACACGATATCTCCGTAATTTCCTGCAATTAAACCACAGATAATGAAATCACAGATAATGAAATGGATTTGGAACAAAATTGTGCGACCAGCAGATCCATAATCGTTCATTGAAGCACAATTAAGAACATAAAGACACGTTAATATAAAAATCTCACCTCCATTAATTTCTTCCGAGCCTTCTCGAGCTCATCGTTAATTTCACGCTCTTTGGTTATTAGAGCTTGGTTGAAATCTTTAGAGGTCTCTAATTCTTCTTCGAGCACAACCACCTTAGCTTTCAGTTTTTCATAGTCATCCTGTTGATACCATTACTAATATATTATTCTGAGACTAACTTGTCAAATTATAACAAATTACATTATAATTTAAACTCACATTAGGATGTATCAAAACAACTTCAGGGTTCTACCTCATACTAGTAAAAAGAACAACAAAGCTTCCATTGAATTTAACATATATCCAAAGGCTGACTGCCACTAACCTTTCGAATTTCTTCAGAAAAATTCTTCTGCCGTATGTCATTTAGGACTTCACTTTCTTCCAGTTCCCTCATGATCCGCCCATTCTCCTCGGTATATTTTCTTATGACCCGCCCATTCTCTTCAATAAGTTTCATCCTCATCCACATATTCTCCTCAGCAAGTTTCAGCTTATCAGTTAATGCCTTACTCTCTGCCAATTCCTTTGTTATCATTTCATTCTCTTTCTTCAATCGTTCCAGCTCACCACTCATGTTAGAGTTCATAACTTTAATTTGTTTTAACTCTGAAATTTTTTCAAGTTATGTTTAGCTTTCAAGGTCCAAGACACAAGAAGCAAACATAGCTATATTTCAATGATATATTGTACAAGAAACCAAGACAAAAAAGAAGTTAAGTATTAGAACAACAAGCATGACTTATGAAGGGTCAGACAGTAATCCACCCTAATTTTCTAAGGTAAAGAAAAATTATTTAAATATTCAACGAGTTTTGGATATAAATAAATTTAAGAGTAACTATAACGACTACTCATAAACAAGGAAAATATACATACCTTTCAGAGAATCCTTATCCATTGAAATTTCTCTTTTGACTGTATTTAGAGCCACTCTTAAAGTATCATAAACCTGTTTTGTCCCGCCAGTCTTCAAAACATGTGTATCTTCCAGATCCGTGATTTTTTGCTTTTGGAGTTCAAATAATTCCTTCATGTTCTCATAAAAATCAATGTTTTTCTTACTCGTGGACTCATCACGTTTATGGTTCGCCATCTGCAAAATGATACAAAATTAAAAGCTCCGAAATGAAAACTACGTAGCTTATTTTTTTCTATCTTTTCTTAACAACAACATTGAAAGAAAATACGAGTAACAAAAGGGCAAAGAGATATATTGATAAACATGAACAAAAGCATTGAAAGAGAAAACACAGAAGAAGAGATCAGAGAAAAAGAAGTAAAGGTATAAGAAGAATACATGAGAGATCAGAGAAAGAAAAGCAAAGGTGGAAGGAGAAGAATGCAGTGTTTTCATATGGCTAATGAGAACCAGATACCTTATATATTGGCAAAGAAAATGACACTGATAATAACGGAGTGAGTGCCTCGTTAAATTCCTCAGTTACATTCTTTAAATTTAATAAATATATTTTCTTTTGTATATATGTCGTTCCAAACAATTAAAAAGTTAATTGCATATTAAAAATAGCATTTAATATTTATATATTACAGTAATAATCATTATATTATATTTTTAAAGTAAATCCTTATCCTGAAAAACTCTTGGTAGCATATATAACTTTTTCTTTCTTTTTCTCCGCCACCTTTCAAATCAAAATCATGTAGAAAAGACAGCTTCAGTGTTTACAATGGCTCATCATGACCAAAATATATACTTATTTATTTTATTTTTCCTCTTACAATTTGCATCTTAATTTTCATTTTAATGTAGTTAATATAATAAAAAAAAGAAAAATAAAAAAAATGAAAGAAGTTTGTTGAGAGATGGGAGGGCACGTTTTGGAAGGCAGTGGCGACAAATGCAGTTGAGAATTGGTTTTTGGGGAGGAGCATGATTGACACCTCACCCGTAACCACCTCAACACCTGCATCACCCATTCTCACCAACAACAAAAAGGACATCGATACACAGAACCCAGGATTGGCCTCTCACAAACTTTTTATTCCTCCCAAACCAATTCCTCCATCACGCCCAACCACTAGAACAGACACCCTTTTGCTTTGAAAAAAAAAAAACTTTTGAAAAAAATCCTCCAATTGAAACTCTCATTATTAAAATGTCCACGAAAGTTTTATGAATAAAGTCAACTCATATATTTTTTATAGAAAAATATTATTTTCTAAAATATATTATTAAACTTTTAATTTAGGTTTACTTATCTTAACATTTAAAAGTTTAAATATAGTTGTCACAACATTCAACCAAAAATTAACTAAGATTGATCTCAAGTCAATCTTGACCTCAATCGAGATTAATTCTATGAAATTTGTTCATATTTGATCCGATATGATTTAGTTAAATTTTGAATAGCATTGATAAAGTTGAATTAGATCAAATTTAAGTCAAACATTCAGTTAGGATTAACTCAATTTAATTCGTCCAAGATCGAATAAACTTAATTTTGATTATGGTATTTCGTTAAATTTATTCCAATTTTAATTAGGAACAACTGAACAAAAATTGACCCAATTTTAATTGTGATTGATCCAATTCGACAATATTTTGGTCAGAATCGACTCGAACGAATTTCACCAAATTTCAGTAATTGTGAACTTGGACAAATTTGACCTAAATTTGATCAAATTAAAGTCAAGTTTGAGTTAGTCAAATTTCGAATGAGATTTACTTGATCAAATTCGACCAAATTTTAGTTTGATCTCACTTAACTAAATTTGGTTGAATTTCGATAAAGGTTAACAACTTGAACGAATTTGACCAAATTATGACAAAACTTTGTTAAATTTGACCAAATTTCAGTTGTAACTGACTTAATAGAACTTCAATTGAGACACAAAATTCAACAAAAATCTTGATCAAATTCAACATAATTTCAACCAGAGTCAAATTCCATCACATTTTTTTAGTGGTCGAATTCAATTAAATTTCAATCATGGCTTGTTTTTTAAAATTTTTTACTCAAATCAACTTATATTAACCTTCAGTACAAACTAACATAGCTAGACTTTTATCTCGAACTAATTAATTTTAACTTTCGATCCATACCTATTCATCTTAACTTTGACTTGATCTACCTTTTAACCTTTAACCTAAAATAACTTCATTTAATTTTTAACTAAGATATAATTTTTGAAG
The DNA here is from genome assembly GCF_000741045.1 of Vigna radiata var. radiata. Classification (NCBI taxonomy): domain Eukaryota; kingdom Viridiplantae; phylum Streptophyta; class Magnoliopsida; order Fabales; family Fabaceae; genus Vigna; species Vigna radiata. Next base: position 4,865,418 of record NC_028351.1, on the reverse strand, counting down.
TTAATTAGAATATTTTAGTCGGATAAAAACTACCTGAGTCTTAAAAAAAAAGTATTTGGAGAAATGAGCTTTTTTTTTTTTATTCTTCTCAAGAATCCCATTAAAGTGAGACTTATTCAAAAGTAGCTTATGACATCTAATTTTATACGAACAAAATCTAATTAATATTATCTTTTACATGCAATGTGCATATGCATACAACTTATATACACTTAAGTTTAATGTAAAAATTACAAAAAAACATTTAAAAGTATAATACATGGTTACACATTTCTATAAAATTACGTTTCTATAAGTAGGAATGAGTAAATTAACTTATAAACTGAGAGAGCTGAAGCAGTTCATAGAGTCATGCAGGTCCAATCCCTCACTCCTCCACATTCCATCCCTTTCCTTCTTCAAGGCTTATCTCCTCAGGTGTTTATGCCATAGGTGTGTTTAACCAGTCAAAACAATATTTTGACATGTTTCCAACAAAAGCATGAGTTGTTTTAATGCTTTCTTATCTTTTCTTAGTCTAGATTTTGAAATTTAAACATCAATTCATGGTCGGCAGTGATTGTGGCCTGAACTTGAAATAATAGAATTGTGGTTTATAGTTGTAAAATGTACTGTTATGGGTGATGGGCATATTTTGTTGGGTGTGGGGCCATCTGGTGTTTTCAGGGGCTACACCAGACCTTAGAAGAGGTTAGAAACAAAATAAGGAGAAAGTGATCTGAGAGACAAAAGTTATTACTATGACTTTGTCTCTTGGTTATTGTTGCTCTCTGTCCTATTCTGCATCTTGGTTCAAGCTTCACGACCGTTATACTATGTCTGCTGCTGTAAAACTTTAACTGCATGTCAAAGCTTGTGTTTTTATCCCTAATAGTTTTTACATCTTGCTTTTTCATTTTAGTTCCACATGAAATTTTTAGTTCCTATTTCGTCCCTTTCTTTAATTAGCCAGTGATCAGTTGGCTGAGTTAATGGCAATGATATTTGAGTTCGACTTTTATGTACATTTTTTTTATTGTGTTATTATCCTCTTATTGAAAGAAGATGAAAAATCCTAGAAAAAGTATATTACGTTAGTACATCTCCATTCTCTTTTTGGGTTTTTTCATTAAACAAAGAAGTTCGAAATATAAATTTGTCATCCTGCTTAATCCGTGACATCAACACTTAATGGATTACTCATTACTTAAATTGTGTCAACAAAAATTAGAGACAAAAACAAATAAATTTGTTGCTAATATTTTATCAATCTTGTTGCTAATATCTTTTATTAAATAAGCATGCTTAGATCAAATCTTAGATTCAAATATTAGCAATCTTGTTGCTAATATTTTATCAAAACCCAGTTTTTCAGTTCAGCAATAGAAAATGAGAGGTATAGGAAGAAAAATAGCAAATGAGAGGCATAAAATTTTAATAAAAGCCAACTATAAACCCTAAAATGTGACGGTCTGTATTTTTCTTTCCGTTGGTGTGATTATGATCTTATGACAGAGATGATGATAAATAAGAAGACTTTTTAAATCTAAATTTAAGCAACCAATTAGTTGGAAAATGAACTACCATTTAGTGTAAAGATATAGAAAAATGATTTTCTGACAAATACAGGTGAAGCCATCTCAAGGATCTTGTTCATAAGTCTGTTGGTTTTTTAACTCTGTTTTTTATTTTTGTTTTTATCTTTTGAGATACTCTATCAATAAAATCAATTCATTAATCAAACTATCTTTAATGATTTTTTTTATATTTACCCGTAAAAAATTCAGAGCAATTGATTAATTAAAATTTTGAAAAATATGATTTGAATTATTTTAACACTTTTCAACTTTTAAAACAAAGGTTTATCCTCTCATCTCCCACATCGCTTACCTCTGTGTTGATGTTTCTTTTTACTCTTCTAACCTCTTTATCTTGGAAATAAGACTCACCATTTAAAGTTAAAGCTTTTAATCTAGACATTTGACATGACTGTATAAAGAATTCTGTTTGTAAATTGCAAGTTTTTTCTTGCTGCATTTGAAAAAATTGATTCAGCCATAATTGCTAGTTACGTGCTTTATTCATACCAGAAAATACTTACATTTTTAAGTTACTAATAGCCAAAATAAAAACGAGTCTGTGGAAGTGATAATAAATCAGATTTGCATAAATAGGTCAGGTTCTCACAAAAAGTTACTAATAGCCAAATTCACAAGAGTGTTTAGAGATGAAAATAGACCAGATTTACATAGTTAAATAACCCAAGGCTATAACCCAAGGTTTGACCTAACAAAAAGTTACTATAGCCAAATACAAAGTGTGTGGGACCAGATTTACATAATTCTGACCTAACAAAATATTACTAAGTCACGCTAAACCAACCTATTAGCCTTTTGTTATAAATGGAGTTCCATCATCACAATCCTCACCAACCTCATCGTTCCCCATTTCTTTTTTTCTTCTTTTTGATTTCATTTGATTTATCATGAATTCAATTCCTTCTTTTAATGTAGCTCTCCTTCCTTTTTCTTTGTTCCAAATTTCTCTTACAATGAATCTTCCACTCGAATTATATTCATTCATTTCGATGAGAGCTGCCACTACTGCTTTATATGCTCTATAACCCAAATTCTCTTTCAATTCTATAAGATCTTCGTCATCTTCGTCTAAAACTTCCTAAAACAGCCAAACAATATTCATTATATTTATTATCTGTGTTAAGAGAATTTATCAAACATAAGTGTGAAAATAAATGGTACCTTTGACTTGCCGTCACTTGTTATTATTTTGAATGGATACCAATGAGAGTCCTCCACGTTCTTCTGCCAAAATGAACACACTTTCAAAGCTGCCTGATCTGCATCTTCTTTGCTGATATTTTTCCTTCCTCTGAAAGTTCTAATGAAAGGATCTGTATCTATCTCACCCACTCTTCTGACACAAATATTATCATAAAGACAAGATATCTCCGTAATTTCCTGCAATTAAACCACAAATAATGAAATGAACTTGGAACAAAATTGTGCGACCAACAGGTCCATAATCGTTCGTAGATGCATCACTCTATAATCAAATAAAAGCACAATTAAGAACCTCAAGACACATTAATATAAAAATCTCACCTCCATTAATTTCTTCCGAGCCTTCTCGAGCTCATCGTTAATCTCACGCTCTTTGGTGATTAGAGCTTGATTGAAATCTTTTGAATTTTCAAGTTCTTCTTCAAGCATAACCACCTTTGCTTTGAGTTTTTCATAGTCATCCTGTTGATACCATTACTAATATAAGACTAATTTCTGATTATTGAGAGAACCAGATACCATTACTAATATAAGACCAATTTCTGGTTATTGGAGAGAACCAGATACCATTACTAATATAAAGACCGACTTCTAGTTATTATGATAGAATCAGACTCTCCACTTTCCTAAATTTACAGAACTTTCAAAAACTATAAAAAAACTACTAAAAAAACTGGCCATGCAGACTTTATACTGAAACAACAAAACTATCCTTTAGACACTTATAAGAGTCTGTCAGTTTTTATTCCTTCTATAATAAACCTTCCCCGTGAACCTATCAAAATCTTTTGACTCTTCTACTGCCTCCTGGAGCTCAACCTCTTCATACTTAACCTGTTGATAACATTACTAATATATTATTCCGAGACCAACTTGTGAAATTAGAACAGATTACATTATAATTTAAACTCATCCTTAGAATTTATCGAAACAACTTCATGGTTCTACCTCATTTTGATAAAAAGAACAAACAAACTTCTATTGAATTTAACATAAATACAAAGACTCTGACTACCACTAACCTTTCGAATTTCTTCAGAAAAATTCTTCTTCTGTAGGTCATTCAGGACTTCACTTTCTTCCAGCTCCCTCATGATCCGCCCATTCTCCTCGGTATATTTTCTTATGACCCGCCCATTCTCTTCAATAAGTTTCATTGTCATCCGCATATTCTCCTCAGCAAGTTTCAGCTTATCAGTTAATGCCTTACTCTCTGCCAATTCCTTTGTCATTATTTCATTCTCTTTCCTCAATCGTTCCAGCTCACGACTCATGTTAAAGTTCATAACTTTCATCTCTTTTAATTCTGAAATCTTTTCAAAGTTATGTTTAGCTTTTGAGGTTCAAAACACATGAAGCAAGCATAGCTATATTTCAATGATTTATTGTACAAGAAACCAAGAAAAAAAAAGAAGCATTAGAAGAACAAGCATAACTTACGAAGGGTCAGACAGTAATACACCCTAATTTTCCAATGTAATGAAAAATTATTTAAATATCCAACGAGTTTTGGATACAAATAAATTAAGAGTAACTATAACAACTACTCATAAACAAGGAAAATATACATACCTTTCAGAGAATCCTTATCCATTGAAATTTCTCTTTTGACTGTATTTAGAGCCATTCTTAAAGTTTCATTAAGTTGTTTTGTCCCGGCAGTCCTCATAACATGTGTATCTTCCAAATCAGTAATTTTTTGCTTTTGGACTTCAATTAATTCCTTCATGTTCTCATAAAAATCAATATTTTTCTTGCTCGTAGACGCATCACGTTTATGGTTCGCCATCTGCAAAATGATACAAAATTAAAAGCTCCTAAATGAAAAACTAAGTAGCTTTTTTTTTTTTTCTGACAAAACTAAATGACCAACACATGACTGTTAAATTAGCATTCATTCAAAGCATGAAGTATGTACAGGTGAGTATACACACACTCCATTGAGGTTGTGCGAAATATGTTTGTTATTAAACCATAAAAAGAACATACGAGTAACAAAAAGACAAGAAGATATATTGATAAACATGAACAAAAGCATTGAAAGAGAAAACAGAAAAAAAGATATCAGAGAAAAATAAGTAAAGATACAAGAAGAATAGAAAGAGATCAGAGAAAAAAAGTAAAGGTACAAGAAGAATACATGAGAGAACAGAGAAAGAAAAGCAAAGGTTCAAGGAGAAGAATGCAGTGTTTCATATGGCTAATGAGAACCAAACACCTTATTTATTGGCTAATGAGAACCAAATTCCTCAGTCACATTCTTTAAATTTAATAAATATATTTTCTTTTGTATATATTGTTCCAAACAAATAAAAAGTTAATTACGTATTAAAAATAGTATTTAATATTTATATATTACACTAATAATTATTATCTCAAAGCTGAACCTTTTGTCTTCCGGATTTCCTAAAACTCTGCGTTCTGTGTCTGATTATATTTTCAAAGTAAATCCTTATCCTGAAAAACTCTTGGTATCGTATAACTTTTTCTTTCTTTTTCTCCGCCACCTTTCAAATCAATCAATCATGTAGAAAAGAGAAATAATCAATCAGCTTCAGTGTTATAAGGGCTCATAATGACCAAAAGATATACTTTTTCCTCTACTGTGTTTGTTTCTAGAATGTACTCATTTCCATTTATTAACATGAATTATTCACTCTTTCCCTCACGTCAAATCTTAGGATACGAACACGAAGCACACTCATAAATTTATCTCTCACAATCACTCTGAACAATAAATCTCTGGATATTCTAGGTGATGAAGAATAAGTAAAATGTTAGAAATTAAATTGTTATACGAAGAAATGAAAGAAACTTAAAAAGTAGCTGTGGAAATACAATAGAAAGATTTCAAGAAAAATGATGAAAAAACATGGAACTCGTCTAACACCAAACATGCAACCACAAAGCAAGAAAATGAAGGAAACAATGTGAAGCCAAAATGATCAACTAACATTCTTAATGTCACTTTCAACATTAAAGAGTATTTGAGTGTATGTCAATCATTAGGAATATCTTATCGGCATGTAATTGAATATCTGAAATGGATGTGAAAAAATGAAGAGTAACTCCACAATGCATGTAAAAAAATCTCTTCAACCTTGTCCGAGACCGAATTTAAGTTTTTCCAACACATCAAAACTTTGATTTGTTGCATATCATGTTATCCAAACAACAAAAACACCATAATTTACTTGTTTGGAAACAAATAAAGCATAAGTGTTTAATTCATTATGCTATCTAAACACACATTCTCTCTCTATATTGAAGATAGTGAGTCTCATTTAGTTACTTTATGCAGAGGTATCAATTTGATCCTATGGCATTAACTCAAATTTTTTGGGCCAAAAAAACTCAGAGGAAAAAAAATCCTCCAATTGAAAAAGCCCGGCCTTAACTCACATGCTTTGGGTAAAAAAAAAAAACTCATAGGAAAAAATCTTCCAATTGAAAAGCTAATGATTAAAATGTCCACGAAAAGTTTTATGAATAAAAGTCAACCGATAGATTTTTTTATAAAAAAAATACTACTTTCTAAAACATATTATTAAACTTTTGATTTAGGTGTCTTGTCTTAATATTTAGTTTAAATAGACTAATCACAATCTTCAATCGAAATTTAATTAAGATTCATTTTAAGTCTAAGATGACCAATCTTAACTTGAGTCAGAATTTACTCAATTAAATTTGTTCCGATTTGATTTGAGAGGATTTACCTAAATTTTGGATAATATTGACTGAGTTAGATTCGGCTAAATTTAAGTGAGATATAATCAAATTTGGCCCATTTCAATTAGGATAATTCGCTCCAAGACCAATCCAGTCAAATTTTGATTGTGGTATTTCGTTAAATTTAATCGAATTTTGGTCAGGGATAACTCAAAAAAATTTGACTCATATTTGATTATGACTAGCTCGATCGAATTCCACCAAATTTCAGTAACGGTGAACTTGAATAAATTTTATCAAATTTAGGCCATGACCAAATTCGATCGAATTAAAGCCGAGTTTGACTCAGTCAAATTTTGATAAGGGTCAACTTGGACAAATTTGACCAAATTATGACGACTTGACCGAATTCAGTCAAATTTTAGTTGTAGTCAACTTAACAAAATTCCAAAAAAAAAACTTGATCAGATTCAACCTAATTTTGACTAAGACCAATTTGATCACATTTTTTAATGGTCAAATTGATCAAACTTCAATCATAATTCGTTCTTTAATGATTTTTACCTGAACCAACTCATAATTAAACCTTCAGCACAAACTCACATAGTTAAACTTTATCTCAAATCATTCATTTTAACCTTCTATCTATACTCGTTTATCTTAACTTTGACTTAATCTACCTATTTTAACTTTTAACCTAAAATAACTTAATTCAATTTTTAATTGAGATATTATTTTTAAAATTAATTAAAATATTTTAGTGGGATCAAAACCACCTGAGTCTAGAAAAAAAATATTTGAAGATATGAGTTTTTTTTTTCTTCTTCTCAAGAATCCCATTAAGACTTATTCAAAAGTAGCTTATGACATCTAATCTTATACGAACAAAATCTAATTAATATTATCTCTTATATATAATGTGCATATGCATACAACTTATATACACTTTAAGTTTAATGTAAATTAATTACAAAAAACGTTTAAAAGTATAATACATGGTTACACATTTCTATAAAATTACGTTTCTATCAGTAGGAATGAGTAAATTAACTTATGAAAATAATCGAGATTGATATTTTATATGATTATATGATATAATAACAATAAGACAAATTTGGAAGGATTCGTTAATTATAAATTATAAATACAGCAAAGTTAAAGGTGTGTTGGAGTTAAAACAGTGGATCGGACGGAACCCTATATCGGAGTGTCTGTTCGGCGGAGAGAGAGAGAGAGAGCATGGAGGAAGAGAAACTGAGAGAGCTGAAGCAGTTCATAGAATCATGCAGGTCCAATCCCTCACTCCTCCACATTCCATCCCTTTCCTTCTTCAAGGCTTATCTCCTCAGGTTTCGCTTTCTTCCCATTTTTCATCTCTTTCTCCCAATTCTCGCTCACTCGCTCATTCGCTCATTCGCTCACACTCTCCCTCTGCTGCAGCCTCGGTGCTCGCATCCCTCCCCAACCCAAAACGGTGAGCCTCCCCTTTCCTTTTCATATTTTCTGAATCAATTTTGGAATCTCCGTTTTTTATTACTCACTCAACTTATGCAGGAACCAGGTGATTCTTATGAGGAGAAGCCAGACCCTCCTTTATCTGCTCAAGACGACCTTGTAGAATCTGATATAGAGTTGGATAATGCCGATGTTGTTGAACCCGATAATGACCCTCCTCAAAAGGTATTATATATCGTGTATGGTTTGTGCGTATAGACTCACTGCAATGCCTTCCACGTCTCAACAACTCTGTAATTTAAGCTGTATTGCTATTGCAGATGGGAGATCCTTCTGTTGAAGTGACGGAAGAAAACATGAATGCTGCTCAACTAGCAAAGTCAAAAGCAGTCGATGCTATCTCAAAAGGCAATTCAATTCATGATTACTTACAGTTTACTATCTCTCTCTTAAATCTCTCAACTTAAGCTTTTTGGACATTCTTTTTGTTTGAAAATTGAGTTTTTTTTTTTAATGATTTTTTAGGTAATTTGGACGAAGCACTGGACCAACTGACAGAAGCCATTTTGTTGAATCCCCAATCAGCTATACTTTATGCTACAAGAGGTACGCATTCTCTCTGTGTATTCCTACCAGAATCAAACGCCTTTCGATAAATTTCTTTCAGTATTGTTTTCTTCCCACTTTAAAGTTTATTGTTCGTTTGACCCTCTGTATCATTTGGAAATCTCGATTTCTTCTTTTCAGCTAGTGTCTTTGTGAAACTGAAGAAGCCGAACGCTGCTATACGGGATGCTGACACTGCCTTGAAGGTTTATTTCATTCCTTATCTCATAGAAATATGGTGTAAAAGCAATATCCGTGCCACGAGTTTCTGTACTCAAGGGTGTATTATTTGTTCCAGATTAACCCCGACTCAGCCAAAGGATACAAAGTTAGAGGAATGTCGAGGGCTATGTTGGGACTATGGGAAGAAGCAGCAAGTGACCTTCATGTAGCTTCAAAGTTAGATTATGATGAAGAGCTAAGTACGGTACTTAAAAAGGTAATTTGCCTTCTTTCGACACATGAAACCTGCAGAAGGAATCCTTGTGCACTTTGTAATTGTATTGTTTTTTTAATGGACAGGTTGAACCTAATGCCCGCAAAATTGAGGAGCATAGAAGAAAGTATGATCGCTTAAGAAAACAAAAGCAGCAGAAAGGAGATCCTATCAAGACTGAAGCTTCTGTCAAGAAAGAACAAGAAACTGAAGCCCAAGTAAGTATAGATATATTTTCAGTGATAGAACGATCCATTTGGAAATTAGGGTTTGCGGTATGCTATGAAGCCCTGATATTCCAAAAATGAAACAAATATCAAGAGCGTACATGATAGGGTACATATTGGATGCTCCTTGATGCGTGTATATACAAGGAATATTGCTAATCTTTTAAAATTTCGAGATACAATCCAATACTTTGAATGGGTCTACATTTGCCTAACATTCCAATTTTTCCTTTGTGTCATTAAAGCTACAGTTAAGGTAAGCAATAAAATAGAGTGAGGACTTCTCAATTCATAACTAACCAATTAAGGATTGGTTATTGTCCTTTAGTTATAGTTGGAAGCAAATAATAGTTAATCTCAAGATCATTTTCAAGCATTATTTTTCTAAAATAAAAGAATCTAGAAAATAGATTGTTATATAATGATATATATGTTATAGTTGGAAGCAAAGAATGGTTAATCTCAAGATCATCTTCAAGCATTATTTTTCTAACATAAAAGAATCTAGAAAATAGATTGTTATATAATGATATATACGTGTGTGTTTGTGTGTGTTTATATAATGATATTATCTACCAGCAACATATGGACAAAATTTCATTGGTTGTACTCTTCCAATATAATTTAGATATCATTCTCTTTTTAAAAACTGGGTAAAATCTTGGCACTGTTTTACTAGCTCTACGACCTTCCAACTTCCAATATGTATGGCTCTTTGGGTGAGAGTCTTTATCATATTATCTCATTGGCGGACTAGTAGTTCAAACACTATTTTTTACACAATTTAAACTCTTCAAATCTATCTATATAATTTGAAATAAGGTAAGATATTTTCTAACGAATAATTACTTACCATTTTTAGTAGTACTCTCTGTATGTAGTAATTTCGCCAACCCATATTAATACATGGTGAGCTTCTTTCCAATTGAACTATTCTACTGGTGATATATTTCATTACAGTGGAAAGTACAGACTAATGCATTCTGAAGTTCACAAGTGCAAACTATTCCATTTTTTGTCAACATGTTACGTCAACAATATTTAAATGTTAGCATTGTTCAATGGAAGCTAATACCTTATTATTGCATTCATCTTAGCTAGTTTGTTAGTGCATAGGAGAACAAACATGATAGAAGTTGTCTATATTAAAACTATACTTATTCACTAGAGTATCAAGTATTTTCAGAAGCAGTAAACTGAGACTGGCAGAATCGGTTAAACTTCTTGTGCTCTTGGGGTGCTTCACTTGAGCTCAATCATCTGGGATTCTTGTTTTATGGGGATGATATTTCTATTAAGTCAAAGTGTCGTGCTAGATTAAAGATGGCCTATTCAGCTGCATTGGGTGAAGATTTTCTTCCAGTGGCATGCTGAAGTAGTTTCTTAGTTTTCCCCTTTGTTCTTGCAAGAGATCAATACTTGAAGTTAGGCTAAAGTCAAAAAATCTACTGCCAAAGGTCTTTCCTCTCTTTATTAGTTGAGCTACTTCATATCCTTCTCTTTTCTTTTTTCGTTAAAAGGAGAGCCAAATGCCACTAACCTTTTTTTCTGATTCTATTCGTGGTAACTCTATCTAAGGTGCAAGTATCATACATATCATATATTGTGTATATTAAGATTTTCCCAGACAAAACATTAGGGAGTTACAAAAGCAAAATAAAGTAGAGGCCATAGTAGAATGTCTGATACTGTTAGTTTTGGTTACTGGCTCCAAAGAGTAAGGTTTATTCATTTTTATATTCCACAGGTTGTTGAGACTGGAGATAGGGTCCCTAAGATATAATGATAAGTAAATTCCTGCCAAGCATGCTATAATCTAGGTTTCCCTATTGGCATGTACTAAGGTTCCATTGCGATCATAAAGTAGACAATCAGACATGATAATACTAAAAAATAACTTGATTGTGATTTGTAACCCTTGTTATGAAGACTGATGACTATAAGGATTAAGCATTGTGTAACAAGAATAGATGAGGGAAATGTTCTAGAAGCGGGAGAAAAGACTAAGGCCAGCAGACACAACCAAGAACAGGTGGCAGCACCTTATGGA
>NC_028351.1:4847866-4848775 GCF_000741045.1 Vigna radiata var. radiata | reverse complement strand
CATAGGAAGTGCAATCTGAGACAGCTTTGTTATTAATATACCAGAAATTCCTTACGATATCAGTATTCTATTGTCTGTGATTTCCTCTTGTTACACATTGAGGGGATTGATTGAGACTCAAGACTAAGTGACTACTTTTTTAGCTGTTTTTTCATAGACATGTATTTTAGGGACTTTCAAACTTAGCCATATGTTTTGCAATTTTAACTCCTTTACCGTTGCCGGGTAAAATCTTGATTTTGGGTGTCTAGTATGTAACTATGTTTATTCTGTTCATTATCAAGTATTGTTTTCAATGGATTTAGTATGTAACTGTTTGTGATAACATTGTGATGTAACAAATTACAATCTGTCATTCCCTATGAATTCATACTTCTACTATAGTTGTCCTATTACATTCTCTTTCCTCCTTTATTGGAATGCAATATGTAGTGATGGGATGTTTTTCACTCACTATATGATCCTTAATACTGTGCTATTATCTAGTTATAGCTAAGTTTTTTATTTATTTTTTATGTTGACTTGATTTTTTCAGGTTCAAGAAGCCTTATCTGCTTTAAAAGATGGTAAGTCTTTGTATTTCTCATCTGGTGATGGTAAAAACTTTTTTTGTTGACTTCATTCTCTTGTAGTTAATGTGAAAAATAAAAACAGTACACAATATTTCATTTTATGATATGTTCCGGCATATACTTCTCATGTGGCTGTGGTAAACGCTTTAGTATGAATATTTTCGTCATAATTGCTCAGCTGCATTATAGGCTTACAATTTTGATGGAAACACATGGATATATATATGAAGATCCAATGAGTTTTCAACGAGAGAATAGATGTTTTACCACCAACCATAAGTTTCATGTTGGATACAGTACTTATACTGGCAATTATGGTCAAGAATTTTTCTATCAA
>NC_028351.1:4838440-4847139 GCF_000741045.1 Vigna radiata var. radiata | reverse complement strand
TATATATATATATATATATATATAGATACTATAGATAAGGGAATATACCTAAAAAATGCATCTATTCTTTAATCATCTAGGAAAAATTTATGGCACAAACCATTCTTGGTTGTGTAATTGAAAACTACTTTGCAAATTGGGCCTAACTTCATGGTGTAGGATGTAGAGCGGTAAGATGTTACGTTACCTAATTAAACTAAAAACTCATGCGATGTTGTGGCATTTGTAGCATGTTTGATTGATTCTGATATTTCATTTTTATTCCTAAAGGAACAGTTGTTGCAATTTTCTTCACTTTCCTTCAATTTGTATTTAATTTAATTTATTGACCTATTACTTTTGTGGCATTCTAAAGGGCAAGTCATTGGTATTCATTCTACTGCTGAATTGGAAAAGAAGTTAAGTGCTGCATCAAAGACATCACGATTGGCGATCCTGTATTTTACTGCAACGTGGTGTGGCCCTTGTCGCTTCATTTCCCCCATTTATACAAGCTTGGCTGAAAAGCACCCAAAAGTTGTTTTTTTGAAAATTGACATAGATGAGGCCAGAGATGTTGCTGCAAGCTGGAATATTAGCAGTGTTCCCACATTTTTCTTTGTTAAGAATGGCAAAGAGGTTGACAGTGTAGTGGGGGCAGACAAAAGTACAATTGAAAGAAAGATTGCACAACATGCTGGCTCTCATTAAGTGAATACCTTATAAACAGATTTCAGTTTACATGTCCATAGCGCAATTCAAAGGCTAGGATTAATTTAGTTAATGTGTTATGTCTAGACGTCTCCACTGTCTGATTCCATGTACAAAATGTTAGTGTTGATTTCGAACGAGTTTCAAATTTTAAAGCTGATTTTGGGTTTGTGATTATTGTAATGGGGGGACGGAAGTAAACCGTATTTATTAAAAATAGTTAATGAGTTTTGGAATCGGAGCCTTCGGTACTGGGTCCAACTGGGGCACAGGAAGAGAGATACAAGAAAGATTGAGTTTACATTGAAAAGATGTGGGTGGGTCAGTTTTCTGTCCCTATCTTTCTCTTTAAGTTCAAAGTCAGGCCTTGGAAGCATTATTCCTTTTTTTACTAGAGGATGCAAATTGTGGTGATTGATAGGAGGATTTCTATTTTAACATTGATCATGGTATGAACGGAGTATAATGGTTGTCGGGATAGTGCTGGTGTTATTATTCCCATCTTCCCCGTTATAATAGGTTTACTTATGATGGTTTTTTGTTTCCTCAGACCAATTAATTGTAGTAATTTCGTAAACATAAAAATTGCAAGTCGCACCTTAGGAACAGAAGCAGAAAACTCACAAGCTTCTTTAACAGAATATAATGCGTTCTCACGAATATGATAGCAATGATACAAGAAATAACGTAACCGCTGTGACCTTCAGCTTTTTAGCAGGCCGGAGCATATATGAGCATGTTATCCGAATAAAATGGGGCGGTAGATGGTTCATTTTCTCTCGTTCTTGGAGTAAAATCTCAAAACCAAATAGAAGAACAACCTGTAAAGAACACCCCAACCTAGCAAGATTAAAATGTCATACCATATGTTTTGCATTTTGATATCCATTGAGGACAAGATATCTACACCTAATAAGCAGTTATCTGGCAGACTGGAGTTATGATGTTTGCTGGGCTTCAAGTCTCCTAATGGTCCGGGGGATAATTCTGCTTTGTTTCCTGTGTAGCAGTCGAGGTTCTTGAATTCATTTGTTAGCAATGCCTCAAAAGGATATTTGATTGCAGAAACATAGTGAAGCCACCTCCAATAAATGGGTATCTGAGTTTGCTTGAGGAAGAAACCGCAGGTCAAAAAGAAGAGTGCTGTTGTGGCTATAACTACTGCATACCCTGTGATGTAACTAGGCACGAGTGCACTGACAAGCATCACATATGCATTAGTAGTAATAAGCGAGGCATAAAGTGTCAGCCAGAAATACAAGAGACTGCTTTTCAAGCGGAGCATTTCTCTGGTTATGGCAGCAAATGTGAGTCCTTGAACAGCGAAAAATGGGAGGTAAACAATGAGGGAAGAAATAACATATGAAGAAGCACGGTAAGCGTTATGGGAAGTCTCCCTGATGAAGATGAACCTCTCCATGATGAAAGATGGGACTGCGTCATTGGAGGAAAAGAAAACAAGGCACACTGCGAAGATGTAGAAATTGAGGAGCCTATTAATGTCTTTGAAAGAATGATGACTCAGATTTCCAAAAATGCTGGACAGGATAAGTGCCATAACAGTTAACACAATCTCACGAGAGAGAAAGAGTTCCGGGGTGCGAATTACATTTAGTGCTGTTCGCCACGAGAGCACTGCAACCTCACGCAACCATGGGTTTGCGTACTTGGATCCTAAAACTGGCTCATCAACCACTTCCTCAATCTCAAATCCTTCAAGAGAAGGGGCATATGAAGTTTCCGAATAGTCCATAGACGGACTATCCACTGCAGGAGTTTTGGGGCGATTAGGATACCGATAAGCTGCAGAATGTTGGTAGGAAACTGCATTTCTTGGTCCTGACATGGGTGTTTTCCCAGGCGTCCATCCTGGTGTTCTTGCTGGAGTCCACGATGGTTGCCGCCGCGGCGTTCCTACGACACCATGGTAAAGCCAGATAGAGAAATCTTTGGCTGAGAAATCTTTGTAGAACTGAGAAGCCAAACGTGGGTGAACACCGCTGGTCATATTCCTTGGTGTCGGGACACTATTCCTTTCTAGGGAGTTATCGAAATTCTCATCATCGTCATCCTCGTCGCGATAACTAAACTGTGCAGAATGAGGTTGTTGTGTTCCAGNAGTAAATCCTTGGCTACGTAGGCTAATCAAGTGCTTAGATGAAGGATCGTTCCTTCTGAAAGGTGTCCTTGGAGTTTTTGGAACAGGGGTCATGGCTGCGGGGTCAGGTTTCAGGNCATCACGTTGGAATTGGATTAGGGGGTCAAGCCCAACCGTTGCTTGATCATATTCACTTATAACATCTAGAAGATACTCAATACTGTTTTCTCCATCAGGAACAGGCCTTCCAAATCTGGACATGTGATCTTGTAGTGCATCTGGCTTGCCCATATATATCAATCTTCCCCTACAACACCATCAAACACAAGCAGATCTGGTCAGGAATTTGTTTTCTTTGTTGTTTTTACATCGAGCTGAGGTCCATTCTATTTACAATCATAACAGCAAGGTATGAGTCCCGTAAAGGTTTTCCTACAAGTTTCTCACAGTTGTAACTTCATATCTCGTCATAAACTGATGTATTCAATATCTTATTAGGTCTTCCTATCATTGCCTATCAAATTCAGATGGTCTATACAATAAGCTTTATATATCTCCTCATTTAGTCTCCTTAACAGTAATATAAGCATCATATATAGGCTTTATCTACAAAAGAAAATATAGGCTGTGAAATTTTCACCTTGCAAGGACGGTGATCTGATCCAGGAGCATTTGAATTCTAAATGAAGGCTGGTGTATGGTCATAAGGACAACGCTTCCCCCTCGAGCTATGTCTTTAACCTTTTCTACAACACTATAAGCACTTGTAGAGTCAAGGCCTGAGGTAGGTTCGTCAAGAAACAGAAGTGATGGCTTATGGATGATATCTATGCCAATAGATACCCTTCGTCGTTCCCCTCCTGACACTCCTCTCCTTCCTTCGTCACCAATATATGTATGTGTAGCACTCTGAACGGGGATGAAGTCATTAACCTGCCATTTTATGTCTGTAAATGAGTGAGAGACGATGGATTATATATACCTGTAAGCCCAGTTGGTCAAGTAATTCATACACCCTCTTCTTCTTTTCTGCCCTGGAAATGGAAGGAGGAAGCCTAACTTCAGCTGCGAACATAAATGTTTCAAAAACCGTCAACATAGGGAAGAGCTGGTCATCTTGCATCACATATGATGACACCATTTTCATGTAGCTTGTAGTGATCTGCACCATAATATAGCATTATTAAGTTAAAGAGAATAGAAAGAGAGAATATCTCCCTTTTAAGTAAAACATATATCTGATTTAAATAAACAAAGTAGAGGAGCTCAGTTTTACTGGTTTTCCATCAATTCTAACTGATCCTTCTAGACTCCCTCTTGCAATTCTCCCTGCCAATGCATCAAGAAAGGTGGATTTTCCAGCACCACTAGGCCCCATGACTGCCATAACTTCACCTTTTATTGCTTGGCCAGAGATGTCATGGAGAAGATATGTTTCTTTGTTGATCCATACTCCATCCTTTTTCTGCTTTTTTATGATACTATAGGAGAGGTTACTGAATTCAAGGCCATAGCCAGGAGTGGACTTCTGGGGTCCCTGTTGGTTCAAATTTCTTCCTCTTCCTGGTTTGTCAGAGTCCATTAGAGTCTCTAGGCTTTTATTTCTGCGCGTCCTTTCTGGCCTCGCCATTGCAGTGAACTTCAGCAACCACTTCTGCCCTTGTTTGTTGCTGGTGTTTTTGCTGGTATTAAAGCGCTAAAGTTGAGCTGTGGATTGTTTAAATAAAAAGGTTATAAGGTATGAAATACGGACAAGAGGTGACGGTGGAAATGAAAGCATTGGAATGCAATGCAATGGAAGATTGTGACTCGAGAATAATGAGGAAGACAACCGAAACAAATTGTCAGACGGCAATCTTTGGATTGGTGCATTCCATTTCTCTTTCTCTTTGGGTTTACCAACACATTTACTTTGATAGTACCGAATAGAATGATATTTTTGTGTCACTCTCCACCAGAGTCGGCTTTAACATCCATTGATATTTGCTTCCCCTAAACTAATTGTTTAACGTTTAGAGCTACCATGTTTGTACGCTAGGATAGCTGGTATTTATGTAAAAACATCACACTACTATAGTATAATCTGTTATGCATGTACTTGATGATAATCAACTCAAAACAAAACAAAACAAGGCATCAAATTTCAAGGTTGCCTCAAAATTTAATTCAGCATACTCTGAATAGAGTCAGCATGATCGTTTGTAAGTATATGCACATATTCCAAAAAGGATTCTTGATAAATTATAAGTGCATATTTTAGATTAAAGTTGAAAAACCCTTTAAAGTAACAAATCATTCTCTCTCAACTCATCCATTGAAACACAATATTTTGTGTTCAAATTCAGAAGAATGTATTCGTAAGTTTAAACCAATTGCCCAACAAGTACTGGTTTCCTTGGAGAGGAAGTACTCGTCTGTAAATAAGAGTGATGGTTGGTAAACACTAATATAAAACACGTCTTAATATTTGAAATACATATATATATATATATATATATATATATATATATATATATATATATATAACTATATATATATATATATATATATTTTATACATATATATATTATATATATATATATATATATATATATATATATATATATATATATATATATATATATATATATATATATATATATATAACTTTTATACAGTCAAACAATTTAAAATAGTTATTGAAAAAGTCAACAAACAAATCATATATACTCTGTCCTTGAATGTAATTGATATTTTATTTTCAATAAATTTCTTTTGTTCTAGATATAAAACCCCAGCTCTCTTTATAGAAAATAAATAGTAACATTAAATACTGATTAGTTTTTTTAATTAGTGTTGATTAGTTATTTGTTTTATTTCCAGATCCGACTGAGTAGGAGATAGTTTTACTGAGCTGTAAAAACAAAAACATTTATATTGAAGTCCCAATGGCATTAAAAATGATTTGCCAGAACTGTTGAATTCCTTATGGTGTAGAATTATTATAAAAATTTTCAGCTAAAGAGTATGAATAAGTTAAAATAGAAACGTGAGATGGATGATGGGAAGGGAAATATCGATGATAAAGGTGAAGATATTAAGAGAATTGAGAGGCCGGCGGCAAATGGTGTTAGGTTGAAGGTGGCCGGCAATCTTAGAGAGATCAGTAGATTCAACCTATCTTTGGAGGATTCTGTTTGTTCTTCTCAATCAACCAAAATCAAATGCTATAATCTTTACACTCAAACAAATTTTATTATATATAATGAGGGATGAGTGCAGTAGCAGTGGCACTACCACCACACTGCACATATTCTGAAGCATATATGAAAGTGTTGTTCTTGAGTTGAGTTGAGTTTCAATGAAGCAATAGCAAAAAGTTAGGCAGCAACACGAGGTGTTGGAACGGTTCAAACTGACCTTAGCTTCAATCACCCACCTTTGATTCTCTGGTCTGATTGAGCCGCGCCAATATCGCGTGCCTTTTCTTCTAACTTTTTTCTTTCTACCTATTTTCGTTTAGCTTTAAAGTTTATCATTATGTCGGATTATAGAGTTTGTGCTCAACTTTTCAATAACTGTATTCGTCAACTAAACAATTCTAGAAAATAATGATTCCCAGATTTTTTTGGTTGCTAGCCAACAATAAACATTCAGGTGTGTTGAATGTCCTTTTTACTAGGACTGTTGGCTTTAAATCAAGCTTTTTTTTTTTTTTGTGTACTTTGTTCGACTGCTAGACAAAGTTTACACTTTTTTTTTCTGGTATAAACAGCTGTTCATTTTTCTTTACAATCACCTTATCTGCTGTCTTTTGAGTGATATAAATAAGGGTCCTTTACATTTATGGGGTAATTTTGAAAAAAGTTACTAAAATAGATAAAATTTTTGAAATTTCGTAAAGTTGTGTTTTAGAACATAGTTTCTACTTTTTGTGTTTTAAATAATAAAGAATGTTCGTGAAAATAATTTCTTTTTTTCAAAATGTGAAGTAGTGCTTTAAAACACTACTACAATAAAAAAAGATTAATTGAAAACGTCTTCTTAAATTCTAACAATGTGTTTTACAGCGAAACTTCATTTAAAAAAAAGGTGAGGCTGTATTTTAAAACATGATCTCAATATTGTTTTAAAGTAATAAAAAAAAGTGTTCGTTAAAATTGTATTTTAAAATAGAACTTAGTCTTAACCTATAATTTCTAAAAGTTTACCAATGAACAAAAACTTAAATGTGCTTTGTTACGCAACTCAAAAGACGCATAATGTCATCAATGGGAAGATTCTAACTTAGTTCTAAGCAGCATAAAATTTATGTCTTTTGTTTTCTCTTTATATTTGGATATTCCATTACAAACTATAGCATAAGCATGACATTTGATTATTCAGAACTAAGAACATATTTTGTTTTCTGATAAAAAAAAGGCTTATGAAAAAAATTTGTATATCAAGGTTGTTCTTAATGTATAAGGTGTAATGCTTCTGTGTTATGTTGGTATTATTTTAAATATACTAAATAATTTTGTTAAATAAAGAAAAACATAATTTGAAATGAACTTATACATTATACTCTTGGGCGACAAGAAGTGCTCTCAATCACCGATTGATTTCAATTATTGCATTAAGCACTGCTAATTCTATATTTCAGAATATATAATTGATCAGTAAGGGTTTCTTTGGGATGTTGTCAGTAAAATGATGAAAAAAAGGAGAGATGTCAAAAGAAAAAGAAAAATGTGTATGGAAGTACAGAAGAAGCACTCACGTGTGCTCAATCATCGTTCTGGGCTGAAAACGCTATTCATCAGTGACGCAAACTGATTGCCTTTTCAAATCATAACATCATTCAAACAACATCAAATCAATTCAAATAAGCTCAAGAACGCTACAGGGATCTCTTCTTATCCTCTCCATCTACCTTATATACATTAGGACCCTAAATAGGTCAGATTTCGGGCGTTGTTCGATTGGGCCTATGACTCCATTTATATATAAGCTTGCGTACTCCACCTACTTTTATCTAAGAGCTTTTGCTTCCTGCACACCATCATTGCTAAATGAAACCCATACTGATTAAAAAGACTCAAGTAACCTCATTTTGACATCATAGCATTCATTGCAGAGTAAGGAAAAAATAAAGAGGAAGAATACTGTAGAAGAAAAAGGAGAGGACAAAAAAAAAACTAGTTCTGCAAAACCCTCTTTCTGTAATGAATTTCATGTTTTCCGATAAAGATTATTCTGAAAAACTTGAGGAAATTCGATTTCAAAAATCCTATTCTCGGAATTGTTCAAGAAATTCCGCTCTAATTCTGAAAATTCTAGAAAGTTAGTTCCAAATTTCCAAAACAAGTAATAGACAAATCACTTTTATGAGGAATAAAATGATCATTTATGAGTTCGGAAAGCAAAGCCTTATCTAATTCGCCTGACCTTCCCCCACAGCTCACACATCTCCATCTTCTTGCACGTCTAACTATGCAAAAAAGAAAATAATTTTCATAATATAAAATTAACAACAAAATTTCTATACAATTTTCAAGTAGAATTAATGGAAAAACAAAAATGACTTTTTTCAGGAGTATAAGTGCATATGGTGAGGGTGAATGTGAGAGCAATGGATGCGGTGTGGTGGCGAGGTTACAGAGAGAGGACAAATGTTTAAGAAATATTTAGAAAAAGAAACGTCGATAAAAAAAAAACGAAACATAATATGTAATAACAAATAGGATAATGATATGTAGACAACATTTTTTGACAACATTTGAACATCATCATACATGTCATTGTGTGATTGGTCCAAATGACACAATGACACCACCATAGACCAATCACACAATGACACGTATCATAATGTTCAAATGTTGTCAAAAAAATATTGTCTAAACATCTTTATCCTAAGGTTTAATACCTATTTTGGTCCCTCCTTTGGGAG
>NC_028351.1:4817032-4838094 GCF_000741045.1 Vigna radiata var. radiata | reverse complement strand
GTAGGACTTAAGTGAACTTTTGAAAAAAGGAGGGACCACTTTGAACAAACCCTCCCAAAGGAGGGACCAAAATAGGTATTAAACCTTATCCTAACAAATAACCGTTTCTTAGCATTTGGATTTTACACCTCCATCTTTTCTTCCTACTTCCTACATTCTTCCCATTGTGGTATGATGACCTTTTAACTTCTTTTTTTTCTTCAGAAAATATAATATAGCATTTATTAAAATACCTTCAAATTATATGTTCCAAAAACACTCTAAAAAAGACATTTTAAATTACAAGATTTTGGAATGCATTAAGGAAATAAATAGTCAACTATTTCCATTTAGTTATTCTACATCATTTCATATTAAAATTTATTCTTCATATTTCTAGAATAATTCAAAAATATTAGTCTTTTTCCGGAAAGATTTTAAGACTTCATAGAGCTTTTTAATATATTCTGCAAGCAGGTGACGACCTACGGATTTTGTTATTCTAATGCTAGTGATGTGAATGCCGATGCTGGGGAACCGAACTCTGTTCCACAACAAACCCAGTTTATATGCAATCGATGAGTATAATAGGAAGCTTGTTGATTGGTCAGCTGATGAAATTACGTTGTTCTGTCTTAACTATTATTTTGGAGCCAAAACTTCACTAGAACAGTTCAAGTTTAATGACAAAACTTGTGTAATCATGAGTAGGACCTAAGGTGTAAGTGGTTTATTAACTATCAAATATCTAGCTGATCTTGCAGAAATTTCTTGAGTAGCAAAATCAATGTTGATAGTTATTTTCATCCCTGTCCATACAAGAAGCGAAAAGGAAATGTTTTAATTATCAATAGGAAGCTTTACTACTAATGCACTGGAAATGGAGTCGAAGGTTGTATAGAAGTGGTCTCTAGTTTACATTGGAAATTTTCTCATCGCTTTTTTTCTATCTAGGATGAGGGCAGAGGGGGGATGGAGCAAGACAACAGGATGATAACGTCTAGTGATATACTATACAATTCTATACACAAAAAGAACAGCCACAGAGTGGACACAAATCAAAGAATAAGGGGAAGGAAACTAATGCAGACTCAACACACCAAGCAAACAAACTAATTGACATAAAAAGAATATGAAAATAAAAAAAACAAAATGAATGAAATTAATATGAACTAACACAAAGCAAAAATGATTTACGATATGCATCTTACTACCAAAGGTGACCCCGTTTTTTTTTCATGGATTGCCTTCAACAATGACACAAACTTCACAAGGTAATTTCTGGAGAACCACTGAAGCTTCAAGTTAAGAGAGCCAGGAGCCGTATTTTCGTGATTGACAGATTCGACGTTCATTTGGGTAAATGGATGGAGTTCTGCCAGAGGACATGTCAGACTTAAAGTCACACAGCAGCTGCCACCACCCTCAATAACCTGGAAAGAATAACATTAAACAACCCAAGCAAAAATAAGCGACAATAATTGGGGGTTCGAATAGTAAGCAGGGCCAAAATGCTAAGTGGTAAGAGATTTAGGAATTAGGCTTAAATCTGTTTTTAGTATATAAGAATATCACTGAATTTGATTTTAATTCAGCAATTTTCTTGCTCATTTTCATCTTTATAAATTTTATGATTTTTTGAAAATGTTTTCTGCCATTGTTTTAGTAATGACGTGATAAGTATTTATATCATGTCAATGACCATTATAAGGTGGCATCAAAGATATCTATCGGAGGATCATAATTGTAAAATATATTTTATTGTAGAAAATTATATACGCAGTAAAAAAGATGTTCTTCACATCTTCCATTCACAAGGAGGATTTTGGGATGACTTCAAGAGATAAAAATCCACTGGTTTTGTTTGTTTCTAATTGTCGGGTACTTCCAACGTCACTTGGCCAAAAAAGTATACTCACCATCTCTGTAATGTTAGCAATGGAGCTACACGAATCAATTCTGAAATATGGAGACACGGACGCATCCGATGAAAACGAGTACAGCTGCTTAACATCTTCAATGCATAAAAGCACATACCCTCCAATAACAAAGAGTGATCTCGACAGCCATGATTCCTCTGGAAGTTTAAGAATATGGATAGCTTAATATCTGTAAACTATTAGTTACTAAAAATAAAACGTTTTGAAGACATTTTGTCCATTGAAAAACAGAGCTTTTCGGAAACCTTCCCAAAGTAATACTACTGAAATAAAATTGATGGAAACTCCCGTCAAAAGTGGCTTCACACAATCATCCAACTAAACGTGCAATATACACTATTCCGACTTCCTACCATCTTATGAAAATATCTTTTGCAATTTCACATACAGTTTTAAGACATCTTTTTACATAATAATAGAGCAAATTAATCTCCAAAAAGGTTCAGGACGTAAAAATAAATTGACCGCTGTAATTCTCATTAGAATAGAATATAAAGAAAAAAGAACTGTATAAAATGACTGGACAGAAGCTTACCACTTCCGTTTTTACAAAAAACGAGCACCATTGCATACTGATATATGCTCACATTTGAACCACCACATACTTGTTTGTCAAACAACCCAACCTGGACCTGCTCCAAACTGCCATTTAAATTTCCACAATCCGTCTATTATAACAGGAAGAATAGAAAATAAAAAAATATAAAATATTCATAGATCACATATGTGGAGCAACTGATAAGATCAATACTGCCATAAAGACATACACCCTTTTAATGAGTGTGTATCTAAGATAAAAGATAAATCACCTTCTTATTGAGCATCTATCATTTCCGACACTTGAATCAAGCACATGTATGGTGCATAGTAATTCTCTTGATTTCTCAATGCTTCTTGTGACAAAAAGATACGTTTCTTCGTTCTCAAAATTTACCCTGACAGCCAAAATAATTATACTTAGCAAACTGTTGTTTCTCAAGTCAGCGTAAGTATACAAGTTTACTAACCTCAACACCTGAAGTCCCATTCCTACTTGCACCTCACAAACTTCTTCAATATTGTGGGAACTCAACACATTCAAAATTGTACCTGTATGGCATACCGAGAGGGTCTTAATAGTAATATCAAAACCAATAGAGAAAGCTTTATTGATCTATTTTGTTGAATTAATATGCATTTTAAAAAAAAAAAAACTATAAAGGAAATTTAAAAAGTGTTCATTTTTCAAGCTGCAAAACATGGATAAAAATATTGGTAACTTAGTAAGGATGAAGTATCATTTTTAAAATTCAGAGGAACTAAAAGTTAAGCCTTTTTTAGGGCTCATTTGGTTTAGAATGTTGAAGAATTGGTTCCAAATGATTAATATTGAAAGCACTGGTTTAACAAAAATGATTTGTTATTTGAAATTAATAAAAAATTAGGTTAAAAAATAGGTTTTGTTTGCATAAGGTGAAGTTAAATCATCTTTAGAGATAAAATTAACAAAAGGGACTAACATAAACTTCAAAGAAACAACAAAATGAAGAGAGAAATGATACTGTATTGTGCTAAATTAACAAACGCACATTTTAACTGTAAAAAAGTTAAAGTTCCCTGTAGTAGCTGTCATATGAATTGACTTTTACTTATGTCATGTTAACTCTGTTTTCAGTCGAACATTATAAATGCTCTGGAATTTCATTTTAACAAACACAGCCCTAGTTTAAATTAGGGACAAACGTTAACCCCTTGAGCAGAAAAGGAGGTTCATAATTTTACAAACATTATAGACATGGACAGAAGAAGACAAGTGAATCTAATAAAAAATGAAAGGAACAATTAAGTTTCTGTTGCCAACAAAAACAAAAGGTCATGGCCTAACCTGACCCATCAGAAGCAACGTTGATCAGTAGCAAATAGAGCTTCTTTTGGCTGCTCAGTAATACTGCAACTTCACTACATACAGGGAAAAAAAAATTAAACACGCCATTTCAGGAATGTGCAGAAAATTTGGCATACATACTACAATCTATGCAGAAAAATGTGGAAAGGGATACTGTAAATAATAATCATACAAAAAGTGTTTATTTTGGAAAATATCACGTCCTTTTCTTATCAAAACTACTAGAAAGGGGTGTGACTTCCCGCGATGTATCAAAAATTGTCATGTCTCTAACTTGCCTATTCTCTTGTTCATTTCATCATCTGTTTAAAGTCACACGTCTCCCTCTTCTACACCTTCTTTTGCCATTGGTGAAAGGCGAAAGCTCCTTCCTCTGTCATAGTGGTCCAGTCAGCTTAACTGAGGTCATTGTTTATTGACTTATTAGTAATAAATTTGATACTTTTTGTATCATTCTCTTTTTCATCTGCTCATTCAGTGTTCTGCTCCTTGATGTGATATGTTTATATATTATAATTATCACTATACACATATAACTATTAATCTCCATTTGCTGCACTCTTGCTCTCTCTGTTATTCACAATGTTTGATATCAGTGGATCTGTCATTAGTTTGCTACTTTGCTTTTGTATGCAAAATGTTGAATGTTAAGTGTATTATGTTCAAGTATATATGTCATTTATATTAAGTAAACACTTATGATATTACAAATTATGAATCAAGTCTACAAAAGCTCCACGAGTTTAAATACACTTTCAAGTTTGACAACCTGGGTTCTATATGGTGGTGGAGGCAGGGTTTGTGCTTGGCCTAGACAAAATGCATCATTTTCTGTCTCAGAAGCATAAAATATTTTTATAAGAAATATAAATGAAGTTAAACATTTTGGGGGTAACCATGGCATCCTCCAGTCACCCCCCAGCGCCAGCCCCGGTTGTATCCATCTTCCTTCTACACTTTTGACCAGTTTACTTCACTCTTCCCCCTTATGCATAAACAAAGTTTCAGGACAGATAACAGGGGGAGGTTTTCGACTTAACAATGGAGGGAAGGATATCAGTTAAGACGGATCCAGATATTTTACAACTCCTAAGAGACACTGTTTAATGCAATCAACAGCAAACCATAAGAAAGCACCAGCTGGTTGATGTTGATGTATTGGAAAGATTAGAATGAAATGGCAAAGTGAGCATATGGTACTTCCATTTTGCAGATGAGATAGTTCCCACCAAAAAAATTAATACGAAAAAAGAAATAATGATTCTGAATAATGATTGACCAGTGAACCAAAAATAATTATGGAAATAATTAGAGACCCAAACAAACAAAACTGCTTAAGATAAATCAGGATACCGCCCATTTGATTCATCCCGGCAAATTCACACAAATGCTGGTGAATTAAACTGATTGATAATTACCTTTCTTTATAGTTTGTCTCCCTCTGAAGGACACAATTACAGCGCATACAATGATTACAGACCTCACTGGCTTCAGAATCAGCAATAGTTGTATTGAAATATGTCACTATAAAATCATCAATCTCTTGGGTAGAGTTATTATGCACAGAAAATTCAGTAAAATCATTAAGGTCCAATTCTTGCTTTAGATTTGCAGAAATATGTCCCTGGCTTATCTTCTCTTGTGTATCATGAGAAGCATCGCCATCTAATTTCTCTTCTAGTACTGAAATAATTCTCTTCTTGGCTTTTTTTCTGATTTTTCTTTTCTCCAACAAACAAGTGTCTTGGCTAGCACAAAATGTATTCTCAGCAAAATCAATCGCATGCTGCTTAGAAGTTTGATCACAGGAGGAACTACGTGAAGAAATTCCATTTTCTCTTTCAAGAAGATTTCCTTGTCTTGGGTTGCAAAACTTTTCCTTAAGCTGACTTTGAGATAAATGACTGCCAACACCATCCACATAAGTTTTACATTGAGGATTATCAACTTCTGAAACTGATGGCTCAAATTCACCACAATCAACTTCACTACAGCTTGTGTTACTATCAGAAGATGCTACTGAAAAGGAATCTGTTGACAGCTGCAAAATTTCTTCCACCAGGTGTTGCCTGCGATGAAGAAGGTCTTCTTGAAAATGAGGAGGAGATGCTGGGTAAGCAGATGACTGAGACCCAGATATATCATGAATAATAGTCAATGGTGAGATGTTGACATTTTCAGTCATTCTTTGTGCCGCTTCAGTGGTAAGGGTGTCAGCATGAAAACTTCTAGTTTGTGAAAGTGAACTACCAATGCCCTCAAGTGAGGATTTAAGCTTCTCCATGTCCACTCCTCCCGAGTCAAAAAGTGAGGCCCCACTGGCATTACCAAGCAAACCTCTATAGTCAAAGTGTTGTTGCCTATGAAAACTAGCAGATGTATCTACAAAAGAACTATCAGATTCTAAAATATTCATGCTACTGTCATCCCCTGAGGCTAGAACAGAGTCTGAAGCATATCTAGAGACTTCACCAGACTGCTCAGGATTTGTCTTGTTTCTGATGTAATTTCCCTTCTTATGATAAAGTGTAGTGCTGCCTTCTTTCATAGTCTGCACCGATTTGTCAGAAGCAATATCCATCCAGTCTTTAAAATCCCTCAACCAATTAATAGAACGCTCTTTCTTCATATGTTCAATTCTATTTATCAAATCTACTATTTCAGGTTCATTGTCAGATAAATCAGGATCCTCTCTACTTTGAATAATATCATTTGCACAAGAGACAGAATCTTCCTCAGAATATATGCTAGTGGTCTCTTCTTCATTTCTGATACTGACAAGACGACAGGCCTTTCTCTGTTTAAATCAAGAATAATATCATAATAATATCTAATGCTGATCAAAATGAAAAGTATTAGATTTTTCACAATATTATAGGTATATGTACAGATGAAATTGGATTTTCAAATTTAATTTTCAAGAAATGAGAATAATTAGCAACAAATTCAAGGTACAGAATAAATAAATGTTTTTCATTTTATATGAATATATACGCAGCTTCTCACTAATTACTAACCCTTCTCATATTGGCACCTTCAACTACAGCCTCATCCTTTGCAGGTACATAAATCCCAAAGCTG
Organism: Vigna radiata var. radiata; assembly: GCF_000741045.1. Classification (NCBI taxonomy): domain Eukaryota; kingdom Viridiplantae; phylum Streptophyta; class Magnoliopsida; order Fabales; family Fabaceae; genus Vigna; species Vigna radiata. The sequence goes on along the minus strand of NC_028351.1, from coordinate 4,831,209 downwards.
GCAGGTTGCTTATGCATACTGGCAATAATTATTTGTCTCTTCCAAAAATCACTGGTGTTAATTTCTTTCTCATCTAACTTCAGCTGATTAACACAGAAGACCATATGTGTGTTTAGAAATAAGAGAGTAAAAGATTCAGATAAAATTAACAAAGATGAAGATGATATTACAAAGAAATTAAATGATCTCTGCAAGTGACATTAAGGTACAATTAAATAAAAACCATGCCACACAACACTAACAAGCACACATGGACAAACAAATAGACAAAGATGAAGACAGATAGCTAGATCAGCTGGGTAGTGAACAATACGACTTACCCTTTCTGGGAAGGCAAAAAAGCTGAATACATGTGCTCTATACCATCGAGCACAACACAAAGGATTTCCTTCTAACCACAAGCTTTGAAGATATGGAAGGCCCGCAACGAACTCTAGCTCTGAAAAGTTGGAAACAATATTGTAGGAAAGATCAAGTCCTTCAAGTGACTTCAAATTCTCAATTCCACGCAAAGTAGTTAGAGCATTGTTCCTCAAAACTAGTTTAACAATTTGAGGGGAAACCTGCACGGTTCAACAAAATTGTATATCGGTCTCCAGAGCAAATCCCTAAATGAAAGCATACAACTATAACAGAAAGATATTAATAACTTTTCTACAAAAAAATTGCTCTCATTTCATTTAAGGATCATGTCATTGAAATCTGCAAGCAAGTAAAGAGAACTTAGTTTTCCTTTACAAATAGTTCACCAAAATTACTGAGAGCACAAACAGAAGCACGCTCAACAAATGAATATAGCACGCCAGTTAATTATGGGAAGTTGGGAACATAAACTACTTTTAGGGATCTACCCTGGCAAGTATGTGGCATTTAAGAATATACACATACGTTTCCGCATGGTCTGATCAACATGGAAATGACCCATACAACATACATGATGGTACTCTAGTATTAGCGGTACTCCTCCTGTATTAGCCACATTGCAGGCAGAATCCTAGGGTGTGAGGGGAAAGGTTGGAAAACTGACTTTATTATGGTTACCCTCAGTCCATCTTAGATGTTGCCTCTTTGGAGGCTGTATTGCAACCTCAACGGCGGTGGTTTTGTCCCACTTCATATAGAGATATGGTTTTAAAATACTTTATAAAGCTTGGAAAGTCCTCAACAACATACATGCCAATTTTATAGGGTTGCATTAGGGCCTAAATTAATTTCTAAGAGAAGATTCGTACTCGAAGTTAGGGGGCATAGTAGTGCAAGGAACATCCAGAATAACCCTCGATTTTCACGCCGGATTGCTCATTGCAAGATTAAAAGAAGCTTAATACTTCCATTTTCAATCACACAATAAGTGCACGAGTCAGCTAGAATTTTGAAAACCAAACCAAATCAACTCCACTTGGATCCCATCACTTGAAACCCAGGTTCTCTATTTGAAGCAAAGACACACCTCTCCCCCAACCTAATAGTCGAAATCCTTTTAACACCTTATCGAAAAGAAAACAATATCTAAGGTGACTAATATTTTTAATCAAGTTTGCTGAAGGAAAAATCTTATCACAGCCAAGAAAGGAAGAATAAAGTATTGATATTCATGTTCACAGTGTTTAAATTTCATACTACCTTGCTCTGTTAAATGTTGATTGTGGAGAGGCAGATGCAAGCTAATAGAATAACAAAAATAGAATTTTTATTCCGATCGCTTTATTCGCAACAATGTCATGAATGGACCCTTTACTTTTCCAAAAGAAACTTCTACAATTGGTAGAACGGAAATTGAAAATGACTTCAGATTCAGGAAAATAACCCAATGAAAGAAACTCTAGTTTCCCAAGAACACTGATGCCATACATTCAACTAGATCGAAAACTATAATTTCCCAACACGCAATAAGCAGCAAAAAGATTTTCCCCCAAGACAAACAAGGTCCAGCACATACTATGGATGCAATTGCAAAAGACCATGTAACGGAAAAACAAATATTCTATCCATGTACCCGGGTGAAGGGTGCAAATGTTCTCAAGTGATTGAAACCAAGATCCAAATGCTTCAATTTGGTACACTTCTGCAGATTATCCACCTTTGCAAACTTGTTCCTGCTAAGGTCTAGTGTTTCAACCGCAGGAAGAAGCTGCAGAGACTCGTCCATGAGAACCAAGCCATTACACGCACATGACACAAACGACAGGCGGTTCCACTGAGGAGAATTCTTCACCTCCTTTATCCTGCTAGCAAACACATGCCGCAGAGCATTCTGAAAACACGGACACAATTTTCAACACTCGCTTAATAGAGAAGAAAGAAAGCTACTAAAAAAATTGTGAAAACTCCATAAATAGACTCACAGTAGAGTTATGACAAATGATCTTCTCGAGCGTGTGCCTGAGCTCAAGAAGGCCTTTGGCGGCGGAAGTGGACAAGTCACAACCCCTGAGCTCCAGAACCTTCAAGCGCCCAAACGGCAAGAAGGACAAGGGCGTGGGATCCCTAATAGGATGAGGCAGCACAGAAAATATTTTGAGCGAGGTGAGGAGGCGCAGGATCCGCCGGAGCTGCTCCAGGGCGCGGTGGTCGCCGAGGTCGGACACGTACGCTCTCAGGTAGTCCACCGGAGCGCCAGCGAGGAGGTTCTCGACCTCGTGCAGCGCCTCTAACCTCGATTGCACGTAGTGGAGGCCCACCGGATTCAGCTTCAAGACCTTGGTTTCTTCGATGAGAGGACCCGCTTGCTCCTCCACGAACTCCACCAACTTCACCAGGTACCGATCTCCGGTCACAATCGTCATTGTCCACCGATGAGTTTGCCTCTCACCAATTTCACACCCGGATTAGGGTTTTTAGAGCGAAGCCAGCAACGTTCGCCGACTCCATGCAAAAAACAAAACAAAAAGAAGAACGAAAGGAACAAATCGAGATATTCGCACAACAAGAAAATGGAGAAGAATATTTAGAAAGCGAATATGGAGATGGATTTGGTAATTCAGAGGATGGACAAAGAGAAGGGTGGTTTGGGATTTGGAGGAATGGACGAAAGAAAAACGGCCATGAGTACGGATGAAGCGTTAGGGAGAGAGAGAAGGTGACGTTTTTAATTTTTATATATATATTTTTATTTTTATTTTTTGCAATGTAGTAATCATTTCGTGTTTAGTGACAGAAAGAAGGGCAATTACTTGAGGTTAGTGCATTGTAATGATTGGGTTTGGTGTTTGAATATGGAGAAGTTTTCAAAGTAGTAATAATATTACTAATACTACTGAGATCAAAATGACACGTGGCTGCATCTAGATGTTTAAATCCTATTTCATTATTCGTGAGAAAATATTGGATATTAATTTATTGCTTTTATCTCTTACTAATTAAGTTTCTTATTTTTCTCAAGTAATCACCCTCCTAAATTATGTTCTAATTCGTAGAGATTGACGTATACATCTCCAATACCAAATCTTATACATAATGATCAAGATATATTGACAGCGCAATTAAGAGATTACTCTTCGAATCAATTCGTTTCAACATCTATATTTCTATATATTTAAAGTGTCCATAACTAATTTACCAAATTAATTAATGGTTACTTTAATTGGAAAATTATAATTTATTATTTAATAGAAAAAGAGACTCGCTCACTCTATATTTATAAAATATAAAAGAGTTATAATGAATGTTAAAAGTAAATAATATATTAAAATATGTGAATTCTTTCGAGAAAAAGGTTATAAAAAAAATGAAATAATAGCTTATTATGATTATTTTAGCCATAAAATAACACATACAAAGAATATATATCAAAATAATGTGTCTACTTTATTTTAATTAATAAATAATCAATGCAAGAAAAAAAATTAGAAAAACATATTATAAAAAGAAACATAGAATTTTCCAAAATTAAATGTGTGAATTTAACAATATAGCTTTCGTATTAATTAAATAAGTTAAAGTGATCAACCTTATCAGCATTTGTTTTTTTTTTAAAAAAAAAGTTCAAACATTTATGCTTTCGTATTAATGCTTCCTCAGCTTAATGTAACATTCAAACGTTTATGCTTATATCTTCGATTCAGAAAGAAAAATGAGAATGATGGAAATACTTATTTGTCTGATTTTATACTTATTTTATTTTTAAAAATTGAAAAGAAAAATTGTATAGATTACCCACCGTCATTTCCATCCAATTTCATGTCTCAATGATTAAGAAACATCAAATGATAGCTTTATCCACGATTACGATTGTCAACTCTACCTCTTCCCATGATCTTTATCAGTATCAGAAACACAATTTTCCCGACTGGTCTCCAAAATGGAGGAAGAAAAAATCACAGAAAGATATTTAATGAGTCACAAAATATATGGATTTTAAAAGCATTACCATCTTAAGAATTTTTAACTCTCGTCCCTTTGTCCGTGAGTAAACTGAAGAAAACATAGCTAAAACCTCTCTGAACTAGTTTCCATTTCATATAGATTCAAATTTCTGTATCAATGAGTTTGGCAAAATTTCAGTGTATATATATACAAACAAGCTACTTCTGTTCACCTGCACACCACTAGCTAGCGTCTCTTCTCTTCCTCAACTTCTTCAAGCAGTGCTTGTAGCTCTGCTTCTGTTAGGGACTCTAAACGCTTCTGCAGATTCAACAGAAGCAAAATTATTCAGTGTTATGTCATATTCAGAAACAATGTGAAAGATTTTTAACCATAGCCTGTGGCAGACGAAATTTTCAAGCTTCAGCCATTTTTAGAAAGATTGTTTTCACGATACATTTTTTTCAGGACACCTGAATGTTTCAGACTCTCAGTCTCTAAACAGCTCATGAAAAGAGGAAAGTAGATGTAATATTTTATCATACTGCGTGAAACGTTTTGAATAAATTCATGGATACTTACAACTCATATTTAGTCCTAGACATTATGAAGAACAGTTCCCCCGACATCTAAAAAGATATCATATAACCAGTGAAATTCAACTAAATGTTCTACACAAAGTATAAAACATTTGATGCAAAGTAATATTTTCTGGTTTACATCTAAATTATCTGAACTTTGGCCATCTCATGTCACTGTAAATATTCTAGGGGACACTGTTTTGTTTATAGCTAGCTCATGTAACAGCACCAGTATATTGTTATTGCATATTTTTTTAAAGTCGTCCATTTTCACAATTTAAGGACTAATGATCTCTTTCGTATTTTCTTAAAAACAAAAAGGTTATGTTAAGATATCATAGAACTAGATATGATGCCTTTAACCAAATTACAAGATGGCTGAATAAGATTTGAAAAAGTTAAAATTTCATAAGGAAATATCATATTCAATACCCAAACACGCACTTCAATTCTTTTGGCCAATCAAAAAGTAATTATTTTCGCAGATTTGGCACAAAAAGCAACACTGTTAAGATTGTTGTACCTCCATTACTTTACTTTCATAGTCACGTAGTTGTTGTGCATATGTCATTTCCTTGTTTGAAACTCTGAACACATATGTTAAGATCCACCCAACTGTGAGGCCCAAAACCAGAACTAGCTGAACCACATTTCCTGCTTGTAGTGAATCAACTCCAGCAAACTGCAAAAGTTATCCGAGAACAGTTGCGTGAATTAACCCTAGTACATAAGTGCCTATATGTTATCCATTGCATCATTGGCAAAAGCAATTCAAAGTAGGTACACTAACTGAGTTCCTTATTTACAAGGAACCTGAACCATTTGTTAGTAATCTCCAGAATACGTACTCTCACTTATGAATTGGAATGAGCTGAGTAAAAAGATGTTGAAGTACAAAAAATAGTAAAAAAAAACAAAAAGATGTTGAATAAGAAAAAAGCAACGTACCTCTAATCCACTTTTTAAGCCAATGCCAAGTAAAGTAACCCCAACTCCAATTAACAGGACATCTTTCCTTGTATATCCAAATGGTGTCTTCTGTAACATCATAAACAGAAAAAAAAAACCATCAGATTGTCTCATTAAATGTTTGAGATGGCAGGCTGATAAAGCAAGCAGAAGGCTAGTTAAGTATAAATTAGACAAATGCCACAAGCAGTCTTTCTACTCTCCATTTATTGAACCTATTTCCACAACCAAATCACTAAATATTCATTAATTACCACTTGACTGGTCATAATTTTCAGAAGACATCAGCATAAAATATCATAACCTCATTATAGTAGATTTTGATATTAGAAAGTCGAATTTAGGTTAACTTAAAAATAAAAAAAAGCAAAAACCTAGCACATATATTTGGGGTTTGCAACCATGTTTTATACTTCTTTCAAGTTTCATGGTTAAAATATAAATCTGATAGCACACTCTAGCTAAATAAAATCTCCATTGGCCGGTAGATTTCAAGTTTCATAGTCTAAACTCATACTTACCTCTGTCTCTTTAGAGGGTTCATCCGTGCTTCCACTAGGGTTGGAAGAATTTCTACTTGTAGGGATAGAGAATCTCTCTTTCTTTGGCAACTTCCAATTAACTCTATTTTCTGACAAAGCAAAACTCCTCTTTCCGTTTAAGCACAGGGGAATTACTGTTCATGAACAGTTAGCACAGAGAAATACGAACATTAAAAAATAATTGCAATTTTCAGGGAAGAAAAGAAGCGTCGTATTGCAATGAAGCCAACACAAATTACAGAAGCAATTGAGTGATTAACGTACCTCTGTTAAAAACTGTACAAGAGTTTACCCCCGGCTTGAAGAATGGCAAAGCAGAAGTACCAACATGGAAAATTGCAAACTTTTGGAATAAAGAGTTGCAATTTGCATTTCCATACTGAACATAAGCCATCCCTGAAGAGAAGAGGAATCAGCTGACGCAGCAATTAGCAAGCTTTGAAAACATAAAACCTTGCCGAGCGTTCTAAAGAAGTGATAAGTACAAACATGAACATTTACCTACGTAGAAGAAGAAGAACCAACGGCAGTGATGAGTGGAGAACGTTAACGCGTTGGAGATGAGGTTATTCGAGTTCAACGTCCCAACGTGTCGTTAATCCCTGTTCCACCATACGTGTCCCTTACTCATTGGTTTGGTCCCACTCACTGCTTAAACACCACAAACCAGTATATATGGTATAAAAGATATTTTTTATTGCTTAGCCCAAAGTCGCGGTTTTTTATATCTTTTTACCTTGACCACTAATAGAATCTAATCGTACCATTATGATTATTATATATGTATTAATTAGTAAAATATCCCTACGACCCTTTTGGGCACCAAAAGTTGCTACTGTTGAGCTAGCAAACAGAAAAAAGGGGTCTTTATGATTATTGTTGATTTCCTTTTGGTGCAAAGCAAACAGCAAGTCTTAACTGGCAGAGATCTTTAAGTTGCATGAGTTGGAGCTGGAACCAATTTGCCTGTGCATGAATATATATACATACTCAGTGCCTATAAAAAGTACCAAAATATACAGGCATATTTGTAAGTAATTTAAATTTCCTTTTCTTTATCTTTTTTGCTTTTCGATTACTTCATTTTTCCATGTTCTGCATTTAATATTATGATCGTAGACAAATTTTGGGTTCTAGAAGAAATCAGGAAAGAGAGCAAGTAGTTTAACAGTTTGTGAAGTCTGTGTTTCTATGTTGTGGCTGATGTCAACCATCTAAGCAACAACCGAGCCGCTGTTTGCCAATCATTCCTTCTGTTGGATAGGAAACAAGCAGAAAACCCATCAGATAAAACATTCAATGTATGACAACTAATTATGGGCCAATCATTTAGTTGTCCTACTTAAGATTCTTCATTTGTTAATTCAGCAAGCAAATTTAATACTTCTCACTGTTTTACCTACCTTTTTCAATCAAATTTTACACCCTGTGACTTTGGTTTTAGCCAACTACTCTCCCAACAGGTTTATTACAAGAAAACGTCCTATTAAAATTAGATCCTGACAATCGAAGAAAACTAAGAAGCTATCAAACGAAAAAGTGGTTGATTTTCTTTCAGCTGTTCTTTAAGATTTGACAAAGCAGAGACTGTTCATCTAATTAGCTGTGTGAGTAAAAGTGAGCAAAAGAGAAATGTTGAGGCAATTAATATAATGAGTTGATGGGAATATAGAGCAAGCTAGCATTGGATGGTGACTGGATACCAAGAGATTTGACGTTTGCCCTCAAATGCAGATGCTCTGTTCATACCAACCAAAACAAAGTGCATGTGTAGACATTAGCAGATATCAGGTGAATCCTTTATAAATGGTATAAAATCAAAGAAATTACACGGTACCATATCTAATCATTAGTTTGGTAGTGTCCTTGAGTGAGTTTATCTAAATCCCGTAGCTTTTTCTCCATCACTCCCCATGTGCACTGCAATAAACTAGTCTCCACTTCTCTCCACAAATAAACCATAAGAAATACAAAATTAAACAAACTGGAAAGTTATGTGAGTCATTTTTCCACACATCGAAGTCAAAATAGGCCAAAATTTGCCAGGTTGGCCTATTTCCTTCATCTGTGGCTTTAATTAAAAAAGATGATCTTTAACACAAGGGGCAAATAGATTATATGCCCAAAGACACGCCCACTTTCTCTTAATTTCGTATCTGCATAAAACTAAGCCTCTGCCAGATGGGAAACTTGGTTATAAAGATATAACAACACTTAGGACAAACTTCAGTACCAAAATATTAAAATCAGAATATCGAAATAAAGATATGTTAACTGATTACCCAACCATGGACCTTGAGGCAGAAAACGACAATCAGCTATTTTTCTTTCTTTCTTTCTTAACAACCAGGCAGCTTCCCTGATAAATACTCTGACATTTCAAAGTTAAAATACCAATTTTGAAACCCTTCTGTGTCTTTCTCAGAAATGGGCAACGCAGCTTCTTGCACACCTTCCTTGACAGCCAATGGGGTCTTCAAGGTGTTGTTCTTGGATGGGAGGTTAGAGTCCTATACAAAACCAATCAGAGCTGCAGAACTGATGCTAGAATACCCTGGACAGTTTGTTTGTGACTCTACCTACCTCAAAGTGGGACACCGCATTCAAGGGCTGTTAGCTGATGAAGAACTCGAAAGGCGCAAATTTTACTTCCTTCTACCGATGGAGCTTCTCTACTCTGTGCTAACCCATGAAGAAATGAGCTCCCTTAATTACAAAGCATCAAGGGCAACCAAGCATGCAAGCTTTAACAACCTGGGAAAGATTTTTCCAGTTTTCAGTGAATTTTGCATGTTCCCTTCGGAGCTTAAGAGATTAGAAGCTGCGAATCAGGTGATAAGGGAGCCAGAACCAGTTGAAAGGTACTCCAAACAGAGATCTTGGAGACCAGCGCTGGAAACCATTGATGAAACTCCATGATGCATGTTCATTTTTCTTCATTTGTGTCGGGCAGAAATTCTTGGACATTCTTTTCTACTTTTTTGTAATCATACCTTTACTTAGATGTTAGAATTAGTTCATATATTTTTATTATAAACCAAAATATCTGAGCTGCGCGGGATGGCATGTAAGCTTGATGAAGGACTTCTTGTGTAAATTCTTTGCTTCAACTTCCTTGGCTTGTTCATTGATCAATTAAAGGAGTTTTCCCTCGAAAAAAAAGTGACAAAATTTTGTGAATGTGTAGAAACAGTAATAGCATAGCAGTTCTGTAATTATTGTAAACGTTCTATCAAACTAATAAACAAGACAGAGTTTGCAGAGATCTTGAACCAAACTTAACAAATATTTAAAGAGTAAATTTTAAAACTTAATGCTAAAATAAATAATTTCTAAGTATAAGAATTAGACATGAAAAAAATATAAAGGTTCAAGGGAGCAAATAAGCAAAACATCCTTAATGTTGTTTGAGGATAAGCCAAACTTTACCTAAGTCTATCAGTCAGGTCATGAGTTCTTAACTCTGAAGAATAATCTCAAATATTTCATTGTAGCACTGCTAATTAATGATAGATCTGCTAATAAATGCTCCATAATCGCTATCCGAAATCTCAAAAGAACTGGATTCACTATTTTCGGAAATCATGTTATGATACAAAAATAGTTGGCCTTTTTCTTTTCTTTTAATACATCATATTTTTTATTTAGAATATTTTTTTACTATCTTTTAATGATTATTGTTTTATGTTTTATGCCTCAATTGAATTTAAAATATTTTTAATATTCGTAAACATTATTTTTAATTTAAATATTTTTGTAAATTTATTTAGTCGCATAGAACACTAACTATTTCCCTTCTGCATTTTTTTTTTAATATTTACTTATTTATAAATATGAACTTTTACTTTGTAATAATTTAGTATTTATATTACTTTTCAATTTCCAATTTTTACGTATAGTTTTAATATCAAGTGAATTATTTAACCAGATGTAACTGTGATGTAAATTTTTAAATATATTATCATCATCATAATAAGCTCATCTTTTAAATATATCTTATGCATGATCTTATGACTTTAATTCAAGCAAAAGGTTTAACAACAACCTAATTAACAAGTACGAACATCAATACTTTCTTTTTTACAAAAAAACTATTTGCAGTTAGTAATTTATTTTATTTATATACGAGTTAAGAAAGTAAGTGTAAACTTATAAGTTATCAATATTCAAAACTTCCAAATATATTTAGCTGAATTCCAGAATAAATGAAAGATGAATGAACATACCAGAACTCTAAGTGTCAGTGCTCCACCATTTTCTTCTGGACCTTTCTTCCTTCTATCAAGTCCAAAGAACAAGCACTTGTACATAAATATCAACAAAACTTGCATATATCAGTAGAAAGAGATGGCAAATATAAACACATATTAGAATATAAACAAGAAACATTGCAAATGGCAGAGGAAGGTTAGAAGAGGTTACATGGACAGACCAGAATCGGCAAGAAGGAAGAGACAGATATTCTTTGATAAAAGTTTAGATTAAAAAAAGTCATACATAGTACAAGACCAAAAAACAATCTCAGTGAGAATTTACAGTAGAATGTTGATAATGCTTACCAATAGAAGAATCTGAAAATTGAACCCAATTTTCAATTCGACACAACCCAATACCGTAGTTTCACAGTCATGAAACAGCAGAATGTAGACTCTGTTTGGCAAGAATGATGAGACACAGAAGAAAACTAAGGCAAAATCAAAAGATGGGTTAAATAAGGTCAAAGAATTTGTCAAGAAAAACAATTGAAAAAAGCAGAATCGAAAAAGGGATAGAAAAAGAAAGATAGTAAGAAGACGCACATAAGAGAGAAAAGGATGAACGTTGTCTTTGCTTTGTGGTGAGAAGTGTAATGAGACACTGCTATTTAAATACACAGAACTCTATTTTACCGCCACATATTAATTTTATTTGTTTCTCGCGCTTCATATTTCAGTTTTAATTTAAATCGCAAATTAAAATTAGATCTTCGTTTTATTAAATGATCATTTAATGCAAATAAATTAATTGAAGATATGATTGAAATATTTTTTAAAACCAATAACTCATCTGCGCCTTAAAGACCTAGTTAAAAACTTCAAATTTGTTTGATCTGACTTAAAAATATATAAATAAATTAAGATATCATATTGGTATATAAAATATATTATTGGTATTGGTGATATTTTTAAAATGTTGACGACGTTATTGGCGGTATTTAAAAATATTCACAAAAATAATTTCATGTATCACTCATAATGGTTTTTAAAAGAATCATTACTCGTAATCTATCTTATTTTATTTTTTAATCCATTTTATAGATAAATCCACACAAAATTTGCGTCAGATAAAAACATAAAAATAATAATTTTACTATCATCACTATTACTATGAACAATGAGATTATTGGGATTTAAAAAATAAAAGGAACACTAATTTCATTTTTTATAAGTTTATTCTTCCTTTACATTTTATTCAGGCTCTTCATTAATCAAAATTAGTTAAGCGAATCGTTAAAATCAATAGGAGTTAACTTTGGAATATATTTAAACGTGACTTTTAATTCAAGCTATTAAAGAAGTAAAATGGATAAAAGAATAAAGTCCACTGAGATCGGAAAGTAATGGATTGTGTCTCTTTCCAGTGCAATTATTTAGGGCCAAATTTATCACTTTGAATCCTTTTTTGTTTTATCATTTATTTATTATGAAGCTATTTTTGGTTCATATACTTTTAAAATTGTAATTATTTTGAAAAGGAATTACAATTTTTTAAGAAAAATTATCACATATATTGAAAACTACTTCTGTATCTTTTTGCTTAAATTTTAAATTTCGAATATGAAAAAAAGAAAGAAGTAATCCATTTCAAACTTCCAATTCGAAAACCACGTGGCCCCTTTTGAATAAAGCAAATTAGTTTGGTAACACTCATCAACAAAATGCAAATTAGTCCATATTATTTTATGGCTTTATTCTTTGAATAAAGGAACTTTATGAATAATAATATATAACATCGACCCCCCTATGTTTAAATAATAATACTATTAATGATAAACCAATTTATATTTATTTTGCCTATGCATGATCGGCATATCATACCACACAAAGCTATATAATCTCAGACAAAAAAAAAATGCCTATTATGAGTGAAAAGTAAAAGTCTGCATGTAAATCAGGCATACAAGAATTGTAATAATAACAAATAATTATAGAAAAAAATTATTATCCATTTTTTATTTCTCTCTTCAGTTTATTAGAAAAAAGGAAAAAAAAAATCAAAATTCAAACTCAATCTTATCCGGCGCCGCCGCTGCAGATCCCGGTGAGCAAAACTGGAAATCTACTGCAAATACTTCCCGCCGTCGATGCTCCGTCGTCAACGCTCGACGGAGGAAGAACCCTCCCGTCTGAGAACAAAGCCCGGCCGTGGTTCCTTGGTGAATCCATCACCATTCCTTCAAGTTCCGCCGCCGTACCAAAAAACGCGCCATCGCCGCACCGCCGTTCCACCTCAAGAAACTCACCGAGAGAAGCCGGCCTCGCGTTGCCATCCCTACACAGCCACCACCACTTCCGCCGGCGCTCCGCAGCCACGATGGCCTTCTTCTTCTTAGACTCTGCAGCCCTCTGGGAGCCACCCACGGCGGCGGCGGCGGAGATGGTTGAATGTGGATGGCTGTCGGAGGCTCTGAAGGTAATGGCCGGGAAGCTGACACCCATAAGAGTGCCCAGTGTAGTGCTTCTGTCATGGAAGAAGGATCCCGTAGACTGTGAAATCGAAAACCCAGAAATAAGATGAAATCAATAAGTGGAAAAAACAAAACTTTAGGAATTATGAGAGTTGGGTTTGATTTTGTTGAGGGTAAAAGCATTACCTCGGTGTCAAGATCAGAGGAGGAAATGGATGAATTGGTGGGTGAAGATGGTGGTGGCAGCAGTTCAGTGGCTGGATCTAGCATTATTGAGTGTTCCTGTAAAGACGTGTTTGGGATGAGAAAAATGGTTACTACAATACAACTTAATACTAAGTTCAGTGAGTGATTACTGTTTGTGAGTACTATCAATGAATGATTGCTCCTCAGAGGTTGCTACCCACCTGCTTCATGCACCTCAAATGCTATGCTCTGTAATTTCAATTTACCCAAATAACAGATTCAAAGTTCTCAAATTAGTACAATTTATTTCTGTTTTTTTTTTTTTTTTTACTTCCATTCCTGATTGTATAATAAATTGACTTTCTGTCTTGTAATTGCTATCGATGTTTCAATTTTGACTATATTTTTACAAGCTTCAAAATCAAATCATTGCATGTATGGCCGACATTAATATAGGAGGCATATCCATTGGATTAGATTTTGGATTCATTCTTGCTTTATAATTTCTTTGATTTTCATATTCCTTTTCGGTTGCATATTCAAAAAATTTCATTCTTCTAACTTTTAAATTTTTTATAATTTGTGTTTTGATAGTTTTGGAGTTAAAAATTTGTAAATAATTAAGCTTTTAGAAACCTAGTTCGTGATCATATTCTAGATGTAAGTTAAACATCAATTGATATTAATAATTGATTGAGAATCATATACAGGCTGTATTGATTAGAAATAAATCATTTTATTAACTTGATTCTTGAAATTGGAAATTTGAATGTCGGATAAACATTATAAATCATTTTATCCTTATCCGTTTCACACCTTTCACCTCTCCCTGTGTTAACTTTTTGGCAAGTATACCAAATCGTTACAAGTAATACAGTGGATAAGTAAAGTATCGTTCTCCCAAGGGACTTGTGCAACACATGACAA
>NC_028351.1:4799568-4811882 GCF_000741045.1 Vigna radiata var. radiata | reverse complement strand
CTTCCTATTACAACTTTTCACTGAGTAATAACATGAATAATTATAAAATTGAGATCATTTATAAGTGTAAAAATAACTCATTTTCACACTTATCACCCTGTTCCACAACTTTTAGATTCCATGGTTTAAGCTCAATCAGAGAAACAGGAATAAAACATTGGTATATGATACTAAATCTGAAACATTATAAATCCGAACGCAATAATTGAAAGTTTATATGGTTATTGTTGAACAGTCGACGTCAACCCAAACGACAAGACATGTATCTTTCGGCATTGAACTGCAACAACTGGTAAAAATTCAAATTTGGAAATGAAACAACCACACCCACCACACCCACATGCCCTGTAAAACACATCTATCATTCCGACTATGCTCCTCTGTTCTGTCTCCCCTGCCAAAATCACGTTAACACGACACAACTCATTCACGTTAAGCAACAAAAACTACACTATTTCTTAACAGTGCTATAAAAAAGTTTCCTTTATTCAAATTGGTTGGAGATTGTTTCTGTGAGAAGGATTCGACACCTCGTGTTTCACTCTTAAGGTCATTAATTTTTCAATTGTTCAACGTTGAACTTTCTGATAGGATAAATTGATGATTGAAAATATTAGGACAACGAAGAATTCACTGTTCGAGGCCTTATCTTATTGTAACTTCTGAAGTTGGATTAGGGGGTGGGACCAAAACTTTCTGAACGAAATCTGTTTTGAATAGCATACTGAAAAAATATAAAAAAAACAGAAACAATGACGCGATGGTAATCTTAAAGAACAAAATTCGTATTTAGAAGCATTTTGCAAAACATCGTATTGTAACCAAACCTCCACTATCACAATCCTATGTCAGCCCAGAATGTCATGAAACAGTCTTGAAAGCAACATATAGAAATAAATAATCACAGATGATTGGTTCAATGATTTAAATGGAGAACAGGTCAACAATCAGCAAGTACATTCATCGTGGCTTCAAGAACAGACTAAAATTCAAAAACCAAACAAGTCGAGACAGAATTTTACGAACTTAGCTTAGATTAGGACCCCTAAGAACTGAGTTCAAGAAACCTTCGTGCCATGGGATGCTTGGCCTCGGAGAGTTTATCAGGCTTCAGAACTTCAACAATTTCACCATCAACAAGCAGGCACACTATGTCTGCGATCCTCTGGATCTGTTTGATGCTATGAGAAACCATGATCACTGTCATGCCCCTGTTCTTGTTCAGCTTCATCAGGGCATCCTCTATGTTTTCTGTCGATATAGGATCTAACGCACTAGTAGGCTCATCTAACAACAAAACCTTCAATTCAAAAGATACCAAATAAAACGAACATCACAATCACAAGCAGAAATGCAGACAGAAAATAAAGTTGAGAGACAAAAAAATAGATTTATGTTACCTCCGGTGAATTAGCTAAAGTCCTAGCAAGTGCAACCCTTTGCGCTTGACCCACAGAGAGTTCATCCCCGGACTTATCCATGAAAGAAGCATCTAAGTCCGCCATTGCCAGCAACTTTCGCACCTCATCATCAGTTAGCTTTTTCCCTCTAAGCCGTGGTCCATACCTCACGTTGTCAGCAGCTGTGCCTGTAGAATAGATACCCTCCAACATTACCAGAAGGTTCAACTTAAAACAACCACGAAAAACTAATCTTTCTTTCAACACAAAAAGAATCAGTAAACTAGCAAATGAATTCAGTGATTAATTGGGAAGTTGAAAGGAAGAGAGGTTGCGACCTTGAAAGAGGGCGGGGAGTTGAAAGAGCATGCCGACTTTCCGGCGGAGGGAGAGAACGTCGAGATGGGTGATGTCTTGGCCATCGAGGAAGACGGAGGCGGAGGGGGGTTCCCAGAGGCGGTTCAAGGCTCTTAACAGCGTTGACTTGCCGCTGCCGCTGGGGCCTATGACCCCAACGATGACACCCTTTGGGATGTCAAGGTTGATGCCTTTGAGGATTGAAACCCCACCGTCGGAAACTCTGGTGAGATTTTTTATCTGGAATTTGGGTTTGGCATTTGCATCCACTTCCAATAAGTGTTCCCTGCAATCATCTGTCAGAGTTTTGAGTCCAAGCGAGCCAAAAACATCATCGATTTGACTTTTAGAAGATTGAATCGTGGGAGGCTTACCTAGGAGAGAAGACATGAGAATGAGCTTCAAGATTGAAGATTGAAGATGGAAGATGGAAGATTGAAGAAGAATATGAAAGAATTGGCTGAAGAAGAAAGAGCCTGCCCCAGACCTCACAGATTCTTCCACTAGATGATTCCACCCTTGCAAATTATAAATTATTGAAGTCATGTTTTGAAGATGGAGACGTTTAACTTATTTTTGGATAAATAATTCACAGTTACAAATTCAAAACATTTAAATATGTTGTATAATTTAAAATTTTTTCATTGTTTTTAGATGTTTTATTTGAAAAATACAATTCGAATTTAATAAATTTTACTTTTTTTATTGGAATAAACTATTTCAATAATCACAATATACAACAAATTAGTTAAATATTAAATAATTAGTAAACATTACAAAATATGAAAATAATTTTTTTTTTGTAATTCATCTATATTATTTTTTAGTTAAAGTTTGTCAATATTTTTTAATTTGTAAAACTTCTCATAATAATACTTTTGGTTAATATCGAATATAATTACCTAAATTAAGAGCAATGAAGATTATTTTTATGATTTTTTTATCAATGTGAATTGGAAAATGTTCTCTATTGATAAAAAAAACCTAATCAATGTTTGTCAAATTCAATTCACATTAACAAAAAAAATAATCTCTCGACATTAATTGAAAAGGCTTCAACTAAAATAGAACTTCTAATAAATTATATAACAGAATAACACTTATTAACATCAATAAAAACAAAAAAATCTAAACCAACAGTTGACGATATATCGTTCTAAATAAAATTGATGATGTCTAAAATTAAAATTTAAGTTGAAAGGAAAATCCAAAGAACAAAATTCGAGAATATGTTTCAAATTCTTAAATTTATATGTAATTTAAAATGATTTAATCTAATATTTTAATATAATTTTAAAGTTTGAATTTCTTAAAAAAAAATTATCCAAACAACTAGTTTACCATAAAATATTTTAAATTTTCTAGAAAAACAATTTACTCTGTTAAATTTACCAATCCAAAACACAGTAGAAATACTATTCTCTTGATACTTAAAAGTTAAAAAATTAAATTATATATTTAATTAACATTAGTGAAGCAAATGCTTCACTTAAAAGGAGTAATGCAGACTAAGGCCTAAAAAGAAAGTCAAAGTTTGACAAAGATGAGTTGAGGAATTTTGACGTGGCAATTTCTTAGTGGAGAGAGGTACATCAAGAAACGTGGCAAGAGAAGTAGAAGATTATAATTGCAAGAATACCCCTGCAACTGCATTTCCTTCCCATTTAGTCCCAAAAACTGTGCGTGATTGCAATCCTCGTCCGTACAGCACTGCGGAAAGAAGAATGTCTCGCCCCAAGTGGTTTTTCCTCTCTCTCGCGCTCTCTCTTTCTCTCCTCACTCTCTCTCGCTCCGTCGCCGCACGCCAATTCGTGCTCGTGCTCTCTCAGGAAGACTTCAAGGACGACCCAGGCGCCGAACCCGATTCCTCCGCCGAATGGGACGAGCTCGGCGATGGAGACTCTCACAAATCCGAGGAGGACCTCGACCCTGGTTCATGGCGCCCCATCTTCGAGCCCCCCTCCGGAGACCCCCAGCCTCTCTCGGAATCCGATGCCGCCTACTACTCCGCCGTCGACAAGCTCATGTCTGGTAACCCCGCTCTCATTGAGGACGGCGCAGCAGAGATCGCTGACGCAGCCGAGACCGGCCATCCTGCCGCGCAATCGGTTCTAGGGTTTTTGTGGGAAATGGGGCTTTTGAGAGAGCGAAGCAAGGGGAAGGCGTTTTTATATCACCACTTCGCCGCCGAGGGCGGCAACATGCAGTCCAAGATGGCTTTGGCTTATAAGTACACGCGTCAAGACGTGAGTGTGACTTCTCCTTCTTTTTCCTTTCTTTTCCCCTTTCTGATTCGTGTTTCATTTCTGTTTACGATCTCTGTGAATAGTGTGATAAATTGCATCACCATTGGTACAGATGTTTGACAAAGCTGTTAATCTGTATGCTGAATTAGCTGAAGTGGCAGTGAATAATTTTCTGATTTCGAAAGATTCTCCCGTGATTGAACCGGTTAGGCTCCACAATGGGGCCGAGGAGAACAAGGAGGCTCTGAGAAAATCAAAGGGGGAAGAGGATGAGGACTTTCAGATACTGGAGTATCAAGCCCAGAAGGGGAATGCTGCTGCCATGTACAAAGTTGGCCTCTTTTATTACTTTGGCCTTAGGGGATTGAGGCGTGACCATTCCAAGGCGCTGTCGTGGTTTTTGAAGGCTGTGGAGAAGGGAGAGCCCCGATCTATGGAGCTTCTTGGAGAGATCTATGCTAGGGGAGCAGGTGTTGAGAGAAACTACACCAAAGCGTTTGAGTGGCTCACGCTTGCTTCCAGGCACCAACTGTATTCTGCTTATAATGGGATGGGATATTTGTATGTCAAAGGCTATGGAGTTGACCAGAAGAATTACACTAAAGTAGGAATGTGGTTATATTTCCACCTAGTCATTATTTGTCTCCCTTTCTGTGCGTATGTGTAGTTATCATTGACTCATGATATCCTTTTTAAATCACAGGCAAAGGAGTATTTTGAAAAGGCTGCAGAGAATGACGAGGTCGGGGGGCACTATAACTTGGGTGTCATGTATCTCAAGGGGATTGGAGTTAAGAGGGATGTTAAGCTGGCTTGCAAGTTCTTTGTGGTGGCTGCTAACAATGGTCAACCAAAAGCGTTCTACCAGTTGGCTAAGATTTTCCACAATGGTGTTGGGTTCAAGAAGAACATTCACTTGGTAAGTTGATCAATTCTTTCTTTTGTGAACGTGTTGCTAAATCTGATGGTAATATGATTTTCACGTAATTTTAATACAATGAAATATATTTCAGGATATGTAAGACATATATTTAACTTCAAGTTGTCAAATGTCAGTTCAATCGTATTTTATTAACTGCGGTTTTCTGCCGATGACCCAATTATTTTTTCATCTTTTCTGAAATTGGTTGATCTGTAGGGTTCATCAGTATGTCAGTCTAAAAATTTGGGCTGACAGTTATTCTTAAATGTTACTGAATATTGCTTTAATGTGTTTTGATGCTTGCACCAGCAGAATGAAATTGATCAAAAGGCTGGATTGAAATTTGGGACTGATGATTATAAAATGATTCAATTATAATATACTAAGATACAATCCTTTATCTACTTACAATTAGAAGGACAACTACCGCCTTCGAAAATGAGGAGCCCTCACTGTTTCAATTTTTTTAGTTATTTATGTGAGGATTATAGTATGTTGGCTAATCTGAAGTGTATAATTTTCCAAACTGTAGTATGACAGCTATAAACTAAGAATTCAATGGTCCTAAACAGAGATAATGAGTGTCTACTTATCTAAAAGGGACATTGACTAGTGATGCTTGAGTGTTGGAGGATTTTGTTAAGTTTTTCGTGTTTTGTATGCCCACTCTTCTTATTATTGATGGCATTGATATCTGAATGCTTTAGATTTTATGTTTAGTTCTTGCAATTTCTGTGTTGAGTAGTGTGCGTATATGGATCACATGACTGATAAGGTGCAAATAGTCTTCATTTTGTTTGTGTTCTCTAATACATCCCCTGTATGTAGCTTTTTTTACAGCAATGACTCGTATACACATATTTTGGGCAATACCATTTGAGATTATATCTATGATTCATTTACACACAGCAGCGATTATTAGAGAAACTTAATCTGAGTACTGGCCTTAAATTAAGTTCATGTGATGCTGTATTTTTAATGACTATTCTATCATCAAAGTTTCTGCCAACAAAGTATGTTCTAACATTCCTTTTTGGTTTTTTAGGCTACTGCACTGTACAAACTAGTTGCAGAGCGGGGTCCCTGGAGTTCTTTGTCTAGATGGGCTCTAGAGTCATACTTAAAAGGTGATCTTGGCAAGGCATTTATGTTGTATTCAAGAATGGCTGAGATGGGGTATGAGGTGGCACAAAGTAATGCTGCTTGGATTCTTGATAAATATGGGGAACGTAGCATGTGCATGGGTGAATCTGGATTTTGCACTGATGCAGAAAGGCATCAGAGGGCACATTCTCTGTGGTGGCAAGCTTCTGAGCAGGGTAATGAACATGCTGCTTTACTCATTGGAGATGCATATTACTATGGTCGGGTATGTGGTTTTGGGATGAATTGACTCTGTGAAATGCTATGGATTCAATTTCTGTCACTGTGCTCTCTTTCCCTGCATTTTTTTCACTTTCTTGTGTTGTTCTTCTACCTCATGTCAGGGTACGGCCAGGGATTATGAGCGAGCTGCTGAAGCTTACATGCATGCCAAATCACAATCTAATGCACAAGCCATGTTCAATCTTGGATACATGCATGAGCATGGTCAAGGACTTCCATTTGACCTTCATCTAGCCAAGCGGTACTATGATGAAGCTCTGGATCATGATCGTGCCGCAAAGTTGCCAGTAACACTGGCTCTTTCAAGCTTGTGGATTCGTAAGAACTATGCTGATAGTTTCATGGTGAGTTTCTTTGGTTTCCCTGATATTCCCATACATTGAATATATTGATATATATGATCTCTAATTACTGAATAATCTTAGTAAATGACATATCGAGCTGTTTATATTTCATCAACAAAGCTTAGTTCTTTGCCTTTTAATGAGTGGGATACAGAGAGAATATATGTTTGTTATAGACTGAATTGTACAACGGTTGTACATACTACAGTGACCCAATAGGAATCACTTGTAATAAACTAACGAAGTCAATTACAGCTAACTCATAACATCCTTCTATAGTTGCTGTTAGAGTTTTATTTGATACAAAGGAGTTATGCATTCAAATTCGGCAACTGGCTTATTTGGTGTATAATCTCTTAATATTGCGTAAAGACACTGCTTCACTCACTTCACTGCCTTTTTCTTTGTTATCACCCCGTGTCATTACTGGAATTCAAGTTTGAATTGGAATCCAACGTTGCGTAGAAATGGACAAGTTTAAAATATAAGAAAAAAGATATATATACCTATTATCTTGTGTATGTATGCTCCTGACCGATTAGTGAATATAAAAGTAATCGGACGAGTATAATGGAGTTGGTGGTGGATCACGGAATGCTAATGATCTCTTGCAACCTGCCTGGCCTTGAATCAAGTCTGGGTGTTGGAGAGATTAAAATGTGAATGGACTCACATTTAAAAGAGTTTGAGTCATACGTTACATAGAAATAAGCAAGTTAAACAATATATAAGAAAGATCAACAAAGTTATCACTATAAGGTTGTGGGTTTAGTGTGTTGTCATGTTCTCTTATGTAATAAATAAACATCTACCTGATGCTTTCAGATTTCCAAACAGTCTACCCTTTGTGGCCTCAATATGTAACTTTTCCAAGAATATTTCAGGTTTCTCACTGTTGGATTGTGCATTGTGCTTTTTGTTTTTGATCAGGTCCACGTGATTGATTCATTGCCAGAACTGTATCCTAAATTAGAAGCTTGGGTGGAGAATGTGCTCATGGAGGAGGGAAATGCTACCATTTTGACCCTCTTTGCATGCCTCATAACTGTGCTATATCTCCGCGAGAGGCAACGAAGGCAAGCTGGTGTTGCAGCCGGAGAGATGGCTCAACCAAATCTCCCCAACGAGCTCGGTGTACCTGCACTCTAGTTCGGCTTGCCCTTCCCTACTACATACAATCTGTCTTTTAGTTATAGGCCAAACTGTACCATAGGGAAACCTATAAGTGCATTGTAGATATTCATTTGTAAGTTAGGGGAACGGCTTTCACACTTTTTCACATAGCCCAATATGAGAGCTCAAGAAAGATCCTCACTAAGTAAGATTTTGTATCTTTTGTGATCGACTTTACAGAGCAATTTCACTAACCGGCACACAACCTCTTGAAGTTCTTTTAGATATATAGTCCTAAAGTACTTCTCATTGACACTGATTTCAACATTAAATAATTGGTATCAGAATTCATTTGCACAATTCATATCAGTCGGTAATAATAACGGTGTTTAATTACACCATTTTGTATCTTTCTTTTCCAGGACGATATTTGTTTGGGCTTTATCCATATGAAATCTTGTCAGGTCCACCCATTTTAAATTGAGAACTGGAGAAAAGGTGGATTAACCGATTTGTGAATTTGATTTTATTAATATTCCATACTAGAATTGAATAACTTAGATATATATATATATATATATATATATATATATATATATATATATATATTAAAAAACAGTTAAACTCTTCAAATATTTTATTTCTCAACACATGAAAATAAATTTTAATTATAAACATATATAAGTTATTAAAAAATATATTTTGAATATATAAATAATACTAGAAAAGTTTATAATGAACAATTTGAAAATGCGTTATATTTTAAATTTACATTGTAAATCAATGTATTTAACGGGACTGAGAAAATTTAAGAAACTTCCATATTCGAATAATATCTGAAAAGAAAGAATTCTATGAAAACAACCCTTAAATCCATTTCAATCAGAATATCAATTGTTTTGGGTAGAGAGAATTTGTGTAAACATACTTTCAAATAAATACTAACGTACATATCATACTGTGTAAAATAACATCTACTCAGAAATTACACTATTCATTTATAGTTATTTAAAAATTAGTGCACAAAAACAATTAACACTGAAACAGTTTAGAACCATCCAAAAATATAATTCATATACATTCTCAAAAATGCATTTAATCTGGAGAGGAAAAATCAGCTAGGCACGCAGGTCAAGAATATCGCTCTAGCAGTAATAATGATATAGCTATATACTTGTTAACATCATTAATTTGTACATTTTACATACTTAAATATTCACATCAAAAATACAGCCTGGAAGATTACTAAAAAAGGGTTTCCAGGCTTTCTATACACATGGTCAGTCATTTCATCTTTCTATACAAAATATAGTTTGAATCTCCTAGGATATCCTCTGGTTTCCCCACGTATTCCTTCAAAAGGAAGCAAAAAACAGGATTCATAACAACATATCCATTCTATGATGTATCTTCCAGTATTTTGGTGTCAAATACTCTGAAATTTCTAGTGCCCCAGATATCATCTTCGGAGAGATAGTATGACTTGAGACAAACACAAACCCAAGGTGGATTTCTTGTAGTATCTTTTTCCCCACCAATACGACAATTTCCTTCAGACACTCCAAGTAATCTGTTCAGGTTCTTAATCAACTTTAAAACGTCAGGATAACCATCAAAAAGGGTCACCTGTCATATATTATCATGACAAGCACGAAAAAAAAATTAAGCAGAACGCAAACAAATAAGCAATTTGCAATACTAGTACAGGTAATCGCCAGGAATACAATCTGAAATCAACAATGGCCACTGAATAGTAAAGTGTAACATCATTTGTGTAATGGGGTGTAATTGGTGCCAAAAAGATCCTAAAAAGATCCTAAAACAGGCAAGTCAAACTTTGTTCTTACCACATCTTCTTCCATTACATTAGCATGGATTCTAGCCGTTGAATCCTCTAATGTTAGCCGCATACTGTAATTTCCGGTAGAAGAGCATATCTTTGCAAATGGTATTATTGCTACCACCCGAACAATACATTTAAATATAGCCACCACCTTCAACATAAGAATTTAGCTATAAAAACGAATAGCAACACTAAACACTCAAAGGTAAATAGTATCAAGTAGTAGAGTTTGATGTTAAGAGTGTAGGCTTCGGTGAAGAAAATAATTTACAGTACCTCTGAATGAGTGAGGACACTCATTAAAGTATTCGGTGTCACATGATTACAATGATT
The DNA here is from genome assembly GCF_000741045.1 of Vigna radiata var. radiata. NCBI lineage: Eukaryota > Viridiplantae > Streptophyta > Magnoliopsida > Fabales > Fabaceae > Vigna > Vigna radiata. Next base: position 4,801,938 of record NC_028351.1, on the reverse strand, counting down.
GACTGCTGTAAGAATAAAAATTAGTGTCATCTCAGAAGAAAATCATAAATCCACATCAACATTCACGAATCAAAGACTTAGTGTGTAAAAACGAGATACCTGTAATTGGTAAAGGTTCAGGAAAGTTCAAATCAGCCATTCTCTCATCAGCCATCCTAGACCAAAATTCATAAGATAGGTACATAAGTTTCAGTAAAATGATAAATCATTTAAGAATCAACTAAACTAACAACAACCTTTGGCGTTCAACAATAAGTTGATCTTCTTTTGATATATACCGAACCTTTGTTTGAAGGGTAAAAACTCCATGCCACAATCCACCGTACAACTTAAGACGCAAATAGGTAATTTTAACCCAATTACCAATGGTTAGAAGGTGAAAATGACTATTCTGAACATCTTTTTCAAAAACTATTCTAAGGATAGATCCAACAGTTGGCAGAGTACATAAAATCGCTCTTGACAAGGACAAAGGTTCCAATTGTAAAGGGAGTGGATGGTTAAGTTCGTCTTCTATGCTGAAATTCAAAAAACAAACAAAATTTATATTAGACTACTCCCACAAATTAAAATATTATAATTTATACAAAAAGCGTACAATATTGTGAAAAACGCAATAAAACACCAAATATGGCAATGTTTATGCCTATTTCCAGCAACTTGAATATGATATGACTTTATAAACAAAGCAGTTAAAAGATATTAATTCTATCCAAACTTGGGATGTACATTTGGGAAACGGAACTAAACTGATAATTTAAAAGTAAAATAACATTAACTCACTTTGAACATATACCATTTGGTTGGGTATCAGTACCATCCCAGACAAACATCAACCGTTCATCTTTCGCAGCCTCACTATGATGAAGGATCTTAATATGGAACAAGAAAGTAAGAGTATTAAGAATAATCAACAACTTGATGTGGTAACAACTAAATGTAACACCCAACTCTTACAAAAAGTTCAAACATTTTAATTATTGTATTTATACGAAAATCTCCCAAACTCAATCATGCAAAATATAGAACTAAAAAATAGCTTAATTACCTTGCATGCCAAATTAATAAAAGTTTCTTCTTTGAGTTCTCTTAACATAGGAAATTTGCTGGAATCTACACAGAACAAAATAGAAATCGGGATGAAATCAATAATAAACAAATAACTACATAAACCCTTGGCAGAAAACCTTCAAAACTGAAATAATAGAAAACCTTCACAGAGCTGGAAATTAACCAGCCATTTTCTCAGCTTATCTATTATTATCTTGTCTTCATCTCTGAGAAAAAAATTAGGAGAAACTTGATAGGGGTCTAAAATATCACCATCTTTGCCTTTGTATAAAGCAAATGATGAAATATTTTTCCTATAAGTAACATTTACTTCTCCGTTGAAGGTTCCTACCTAAAAAAGATAAGAAAAAACAGGACACGTGTATTTAAGAGAACCCATGAACAGAAAACAAAAGCAAACATATCTCTCTATACACAAAAGTTAATAAAATTAGAAATTACCACTACAAGAGAAAGTTTAATTATATCCCCAACTGCAGTCACAAGTGGAAGACTTTCAGTATTTGTGGCAAAAACATTGGCAGCCATGCTGAAAGAATGATGTGTTTCATCAATTATTCTGAGGGAACAACAAAAATCTGCACAAGTTTTTTAAACAGGATTAAATATGCAGTGTTTCATGTTAATAATAACTAAAGAGAGACATTAATGTAAAGAACACACTTGAAAGTAATAGTATTAATCCAAGGGACCAAAACCCAAGAAAAAGTTAAATGAACAAAACAAAATTGAAACTTTTCTTTTCTATCAAGTTTCCAACTCTCCTCTTCTACTCCTATATCTTTTTCTAATTCTCCTATTTTAACATTGTTTTGAAAATGAAAGGAAAGTGAAAACAACTGGCTCAGAACCCTAAACCAGAATTCATCAATCTACAACCAAGGAAGTAAATGGCAGCAATAAGTCAGGCCTTTTAATCATCATTGCCAGTTAAACTCGAAAAAAATCTAAACTTTGTTGAATGAAATGCAGAAAATTAAGATTATTCTGAGGGCACAACAATAATCTGCACACGTTTTTTAAACAGGATTACATATATAGAGGTTCATGTTAATAATAACTAGAGAAAGACATTAAAGTAAAGAACACACTTGAAAGAAATNGTATTAATCCAAGGGACCCAAAAACAAGAAAATGTTAAATGAACAAAACAAAACTTGAAAGTTTTCTTTTCTATCAAGTTTCCAACTCTCCTCTCCTACTCCTGTATCTTTTTTCTTGTTCTCCTATTTTAACATTGTTTTGAAAATGAAAGGAAAGTGAAAACAACTGGCTCAGAACCCTAAACAAATTCATCAA
>NC_028351.1:4792778-4798782 GCF_000741045.1 Vigna radiata var. radiata | reverse complement strand
AAATTCATCAATCTACTACCAAGGAAGTAAATGGCAGCAATAAGTCAGGCCTTTTAATCATCATTGCCAGTTAAACTCTAAAAAATCTAAACTTTGTTGAATGAAATGCAGAAAATTAGGATGGTTATGAGGGCACAACAATAATCTGCACAAGTTTTAAAACAGGATTAAATATACAGTGTTTCATATTAATAGTAAGTACATAGAGACATTAAAGTAAAGAACACGCTTGAAATAAATAGTATTATCCAAGGGACCAAAAACACAAGAAAAAGTTAAATGAACAAAACAAAAATTGAAACTTTTTCTTTTCTATCAAGTTTCCAACTCTCCTATCCTACTCCTATATCTTTTTCTCATTCTCCTATTTTAACAAGGTTTTGAAAATTAAAGGAAACTGAAAACAACTGGCTCAGAATACACTTTCACGATAAAGTTCATCAATCTACTACCAATGAAGTAAATGGCAGCTGTAAGTCCGGCCTTTTAATCATCATTGCCAGTTAAACTCGAAAAAATCCAAACTTTGTTGAATGAAATGCATAAAATAAGGATTTAGGCTTACCCGTGCCCTTTGTTTTCTTGGCAAATGTGGTTTCCATAACAACGCCAATGACATCTACTTTCCGATTCAGATATCTAGAAACATTTCGCAATGGCACAACCATCTCGCAGTGGCAACAAGATCAAACTATTCCTCAGTCTCACTCTCTTCGCACTCTCTTTGTATTTCTCACTTCTCTCTGTTACCGTTTGAGACTCTAAACCCTAAAGCAACCCAATTTAATTCCCTCCCTCGAAACCTCTTTTGATATATTAATTATTGTTTATTATGATATTAGAAACTTGAAAAGAAACTGTGTTCAGTGATGCGACTCTTTGTGGCGGTTCATTTTCTCTGTTTACAGCTTTTACGATGTTTTAATTTCGATTTAAAGAAAAGTGTTACAATTTCTTGTTTCTAGTAAAAGTTATTTTCTTATATATATTAACAATCTAAATTTCAATGTTAATACTATCAAATATCTTTATTTTTTACGTTTATAAATATAATAATTATTTAAATTTTAAAAGTAATAATTAAAACGATAAAATTAGAAAACAAAAAATATATATAGTTATAGATATATTTAAAGATAAAAAAATATATTATAAATTATACTGAGTAAATATTTTTTTATTATAAGTATTTATTTAAATTTGAAAAAATAGTTCCTAAAATTATAAAAACATAAATAATTTTATTATAGCGAATGATTATTTGAATTTAAAAATATTTAATTACTCAAATAATATAATTGAAAAATTAGTTTTTATTATGAATAATTATTTAAATTTAACTAAAAGAATAAAATTAAAAAATAAAATAGAACATTAAATAAATGTATCATTTATATTTATATATTAGTGTTAGCGTGCTTGTAATTTCTTGTTATTTTGTTTCATTAAATTTCTTCGCAATATTCTCCTGATAAAACAAATCGGTAATATTTGATAGTAATAAATAATAGGATAATGATATTTAGACAACATTTTTTTGACAACATTTGAACATTGATTACGTGTCAATATGTGATTGGTCAAAAATTACTCCAATAATGATATTTAGACAACATTTTTTTTACAACATTTGAACATTGATTACGTGTCAATATGTGATTGGTCAAAAATTACTCCACAATGTGGAGTAATTTTTGACCAATCACATATTGACACGTAATCAATGTTCAAATGTTGTCAAAAAAATGTTGTCTAAATATCATTATTCAATGTTTATGATTATTATTATTGATTGTGGAGTAATTTTTGACCAATCACATATTGACACGTAATCAATGTTCAAATATTGTCAAAAAAATGTTGTCTAAATATCATTATCCTAAATAATAACAGAGAAGAAAATGTATTCAAAATGGCATCATAAAATATCGTATAGATTAATTTATTGATTAAAATTTTATAATATAAATTAGTGCAAATAATATATCAGCTTATTATTTATATGATGTATGATAACAAGTTTACATACATAATTATGACACGATTATATATATATATATATATATATATATATATATGACATATTAATTTAATAGAAAATTATTACGGATAGAATATATTTAAGAAACTTCCATATTCGAATAATATCTGAAAAGAAAGAATTCTATGAAAACAACCCTAAAATCCATTTCAATCAGAACCATCCAAAAACATAATTCATATATACATTCTGAAAAATGCATTTAATCTGGAGAGGAAAAATCAGCTAGGCACGCAGGTCAAGAATATAGCTCTAGCAGTAATTATGAATCTTCCAGTATTGTGGTGTCAAATACTCTGAAATGTCTAGTGCCCCAGATATCATCTTGGGAGAGATAGTATGACTTTAGACAAACACAAACCCAAGGTGGATTTCTTTTATAATATTTTACTTCTCCACCAATGAAATCATTACTTTCACATATTCCAAGTAATCTATTCAGCTTCCTACTCCACTTTTGAACATCGGGATAACCATCAAAAAGCGTCACCTGTCATGTATTATCATGACAAACATGAAAGAAAAAAGAAAAACAGCTAAGCACAACGCAAAGAAATAAGCATTTTGCAATACTAGTAGTATAGGTAATTGCCACGAATACAGTTTGAAATCAACAATGGCAAATTTAACAATTTTTTTTTTTACAATTTTTTGACAATACGTACGTGTTAATTTATTATTGATTCATTTCAAATATTTTTTAAAATAGGTTCAAACAGACTAATAAAATGATGACACGTGTCATTTTATCAAATATTGTTAAAAAGAGTTGTTAAAATATCATTATCCGCCACTGAATAGTAAAGTGTAACATCATTTGTGTAACTATTACCCGAACAACACACTTGAATATAGCTGTCACCTTCAATATAAGAATTTAGCTATATAAATGAACATTAACACTCAGAGGTAAATAGTATCAAGTAATAAAGAGTTTGATGTTAAGAGTGTAGGCTTGGGTGAAGAAAATAATTTACAATACCTTTGAATGAGTGAGGATACTCATTAAAGTAACTGGTGTTGCATGATCACGATGATTGACTACTGTAAAAATAAAAATCATTGTCATCTCATAAGAAAATAATAAATCAAAGTCCACATTCACGAATCAAAGACTTAGTGTGTAAAGAACGAGATACCTGTAATTGGTGAAGACTTAGGGAAGCTCAAATAAGACATTCTTCTTGATATTAAAGATAGTCTCGCATCAGCCAACCTAGACCCAAATTCATAAGACATGTACATAAGTTTCAGTAAAATGATAAACCATTTAGAGTCAATTAAACTAGCGATAACCTTTGGCGTTCTACAATGAATTGATCTTCGTTTGATATATATCGAAGCTTTGTTTGAAGGGTAAAAATACCATGCCACAATTCACCATACATCGTAAGACACAAATTAGAAATCTTGACCCACTTACCAATGGTTAAAAGGTGGAAATGATTATTCTGAACACCTTTTTCAAAAATTATTCTAAGGATAGATCCAACAGTTGGCAAAGTACATAAAATCTCTCTTGGCAAAGGTAAAGGTTCCGGAAGTTCATCTTTTAGACTGAAATTCAGAAAATAAATAAATTTTATATTAACTACTCTCATAAATTAAAATATTATAATTTATACAAAAACCGTACAATATTGTGAAACAAGCAATAAAACACCAAATATGACAATGTTATGCCTAATATGATATAACACTATAAAGCAGTTAGAAGATATTAATTCTATCCAAAATTGAGATGTAGATTTGGGAAAATGAACTAAGATTGATAATTTAAAAGTAAAATAGCATCAACTCACTTTGAATATATAGTATTTGGTTGGGTATTGCTACCATCCCAAACAAACATTATCCATTCATCTTTTGCAACCTCCCTGTGATGAAGGATCTTAATGTAGAAGAAGAAAGTAAAAGTATTGAGAATAATCAACAACTTGATGTGGTAACAACTAAAAGTAACACTAACTCTTACAAGAAATTCAGACATTTTAATTATTGTATTTATATGAAAATTTCCCAAACTCAATCATGCAAAATATAAAACTAAAAATCAGCTTAATTACCTTGCATGCCAAATTAGTAAAAGTTTTTTTCTCGAATTCAAGATAGGAAATTTACTGGAATCTACATAGTTCAAAATAGAAAACAGGATAAACTCAATAATAAACAAATAATTACTTAAATCCTTATCAGAAAACCTTTAAAACTAAAATAATAAAAAACCTTCATGAAATTGGAAATTGACCGGCCATTTTCTTACCTTATCAATTATTATTTTATCTGCATCTCTAGATAAAAAGTTAGGAGAAACTTGATAGGGGTCTAAAATATCACCATCTTTGCCTTTGTATAAAGCAAATGATGAAATATTTTCTTTACAAGTAAGATTTACTTCTCCATCTACCTAAAAAAGATAAGAAAAAACAAGACACGTGTATTTATTAAGAGCAAACCAATTATCAGAAAACAAAAATAAACATATCTCTCTGTACACAAAAGTTAATACAATTAGAAATTACCCTTACACAACAAAGTTGAATTATATCCCGAAGAGCATAGACACGAGGAAGACTTATAGTATTTCTAGCAAAAACATTGACAGTAAAATCACTGACAGCCATTCCGGATAAGTGATGTGTGTCATCATTTATTCTAAGGACACAACAATAATCTGCACAAGATTTTTAAACAGGATTAAACATGTTAATAATAACTGGGGAGAGACATTAAAGTAAAGAACAGTAATAATATTAATCCAAGGGACCCAAAAGACAAGAAAAAGATAAATGAACAAAACAAAAATTGAAACTTTTCTTTTCTATCAAGTTTCCAACTCTTCTCATTTTCCAATTTTAAACTTGTTTTGAAAATGAAAGGAAAGTGAAAACAACTTGCTCAATCCTAAAACAGAATTCATCAAAGTATATATATGGCAGCCGTAAATCCAATTTTAATTATCATTGCCACTAATAATGCTCACACTTCTTTCATATGCCTCTCCTCTATCAAATATCTTTATTTTTCTCGTTGATAAATATAATATATATAATAATTGTTTAAATTTTAAAAATAACAATTGAAAGGATAAAATTAGAAAACAATATATATATATATATATATATATATATATATATATAGTTATAGTTATAGTTATAGTTATAGATATATATAAAGATAAAAAAGAAGAAATGGGTACTTGAATATGGTGAGAGCATTTCGTGGAGAAAGAAAAAATTGAAAGAATGATACGTGGTTTAGAGGAAAAGGAAGGGTTGTTTATTTAAAGGAGAAAAATAGGGTAGAGTTGTGTTATTAGATAACAGTATTTCTTTTCTGATACGTTAGAGAATAAGAAAAATGAGATTGGTCTTTTGGTGAAGGGATAAATTATAAGAGGGGTTGATGTTTAAAGTACATATGTTATATGTTGCACTATATGAACCAAGTGAGTGAGAGAGAAACTTAAATGGTAATATGTAAATGACGTGAAAGGAAGGAAAACTTAGTATAATATAGAATGCACTTGGTGATTAAACTTTTGCATGTAGCAGAGGGATCATGAGATTGAAGAATAAGGAAAAGGTGAAAAGGGTGTCAACTTTTTATATTGCATGGTCATTTTCATACTGAAGGGACTTAAAGGGTTTGGGTGCAAGAAATAATATATTTATTTTAATATAGTATTTGTATGGTAGAGAGACTAGTTGACTCTATCATGATCGGGAACAGGGACAGCAAGATCGGGTTGGAGCTTATGTATGGTAGAGAGACCAGTTGACTCTATCATGATCGGGAAGAGTGGTATCATGATCGGGAACAGGGACAACAAGATCGGGTTGGGGCTTATGTATGGTAGAGAGACCAGTTGACTCTATCATGATCGGGAAGAGTGGTATCATGATCGGGAACGGGGACAGCAAGATCGGGTTGGAGCTTATGTATGGTAGATAGACCAATTGA